>NC_057742.1:18823148-18891842 GCF_004010195.1 Chiloscyllium plagiosum
CCACGCTTCAGGCTCACTGCCTTTATTCCTGATGAAGGGCTTTTGCCCGAAATGTCGATTTCGCTGCTCCTTGGATGCTGCCTGAACTGCTAAGCTCTTCCAGCACCACTAATCCAGACACTTCATCAGAGCTGAAGTGAAGATCGGCGAGGGGAAGCGTGGGTGTTGGTGGGCTTAATACTGACTTCAACATCTTTACATTGTGAACCATTTCCTTCCTTTCTTTTAGCTTGTTATCATGTCCTCCTCTCCCCCATCCCAGTACAGATTCTAGCATTTAATTAGATTAGATTAGATTCCCTACAGTCGAAACAGGCCCTTCGGCCCAACAGGTCCACACTGACCCTCCACAGAGTAACCCACCCAGACCCATTTCCCTCTGACTAATGCACCGAACACTATGGGCAATTTAGAATGACCAATTCACCTGACCTGCACATCTTTGGACTGTGGGAGGAAACCAGAGCACCCGGAGGAAACCCAATAATTTGTTCCACCATGAATTAAATCAGAATGCTAATAATAAAATTCTTTGCTGGCAGCAGATGGAAAATATTTCAACTTTTTAAATTTAAAATCTAAGACATATAATTTACTAAACAAATACACATTGGACCAATGTGGTGCTTAGAATCATCGATGGAATAACCACAGGGGGTTGCAGTATCACCCATTTCTGCGCTAACTCTTTGAAAGACATACACAATTAGTCCCACCCTTCAACTTTTGCCTCAGATTGCAATTTCGTTTTTCCACCTTCAACTATTCATTCAGTTCCTTTCTGAAAAATTACTGAATGATTTTCTGCCTTTGCATATCAGCATAACTCACTGTATTAAAAAAATTTCATAGGCTTGGCTTCATTTGTCAATTGTCTTAAATCTGATTCTTGGGTGCCCTTCTGCTTTTGGAGACAATCTCCCTTACCTGCTTTATCAAAATTCTTTGTGATTCTAAACAACTATATCAAATCTCCTGTTAACCTTCTTTGATCCAAAGAAAATATCACCAGTTCCGCTAGTCTCTCCATGTAACTGAAGGCTCATGTTCCTGGCACAATTGCAGGAAATCTCAATGCACCCTTTGTGAAGCCTTGACATCTTAAATTATGATGTTCCAAAATGGGCACTACACTCCAGCTGGGGTATTAACAGTAATTCATAATGTTTACGCATAATTTCCTTTCTTTTACAGTCTGCCTCTAGAAAGGAGAGGATCCTATGTCTTTTTAAACAGCCATAACTTATGCCATCTTCAAAAAAAGCATACACATATCTTCACAGGCCTTTCTGTTCCTCTGGATCCTTTAGAATGATACTGAGGCAATGCTGTCATTTTAAGAGGTTATTTTGTCCTGTTTTTTTTTAAGACAGGCAGAGGTGTCGAGTTGTTTCAAAAAATTAGTGAAGCCTTGTTTTTTTTTGTTCAGTTGGAACAATGGAAACAGCCTGGTGTGGTCAGCTGTCAAAACCAGGCTTTCTAGTATATTTTTAGTTTTTAAGTTTAGTTTGAAGCAGAAGCCTTAGACATCTCAAAAGCGTTGGAAGTTTCAATGAACGTCTCTCAGCTGCTACTTTCTCTGAATTTTCTCCTGATGTTTTTCCTCCTGGATTGGAGAACTGCATGTGAGAATCTGTGTCTGAATTTGCCTTTTTGTCAAGGGATATGTTTATGGGAACAGTTCATTAGTAATAGATATTGTATCTATTACTCAGTTAAGTTTGCCAAGAATTATGCTATTCTAATTATTTTAACTATAGTGTTTAAATGAATTATGTTTTGCTTAACATCGAGTAGTTTGACCGGTCTCAGTACATACGGCACTTCTTATATACCTTTAAAATAAGAACATTTTAGGGTCATAGTACCTCCTTCAAATATATTAAGCATCTGGTCTGGTCCATAACATTACCAGTTTAACTCTTTTTTATTAATTGTTCACAAGATGTACACTCCATCAGCAAGGCCAACTTTCCTTTCTAATTTCTAACTGACCCTTTGAGAAAGTATTGGTGAGCCACCTTCATGAAGTCAAGTGCCACGTTATTGCGACCCTAGAGTTACATAGAGATAGACAGCCTAAGAACATCAAATTTACTTCACTAAAAGGATATTAATGAACAAGATATGTTTTGTAAAAAAATCCTGTCATCATAGTGATGTTCTTTACCAAGTTTAGTTTTTTGCTCTATTTAATTCACAGCATTGGAATTCTTCCATTTGCTATTTAAACTCATGTCTCTGGATTAGTAATCTTGGATTGCTATTCTGTTGAGATAGACGTTCCACTCCATACCCTGTAATTATATTTATATTGTTATACACTTCACTGTTCCTGTAAAAATGTTATCACTTCATATTTCTATGATAAATTGGATCTGCCATATTCAGGCAAACCAATTTCCCAGCCTATGGCTTTCTGAAGTCTGCAACTATATTTCTCACTGTTTACTGCATCTCCAAGTTCTTCACTACCGTCATTTTGAGATTATGTCCGATATATTCAAGTCCAAGTTATTAATATTCATCAAAGAGCAGTAATTCCAATATTGAATACTTGTATGCAACTTAACACTTTACTTCAATCTGAAAACATGCTTTCACAGCTGCTCTCTGTCCATAGCCAAGTAAATTTGCATACAGCCACAGCTTACAATCAATTCTGCTGACACGTTTATTGCACATTCCTGATGACGGGCTTCAGATGCTGCCTGACCTGCTGTGCTTTTCCAACGGCATGCTTTTTGACTTTGATCTCCAGCATCTGCAGACCTCCCTTTCTCCAAGTTTATTTATAGTTATTAAACATGTTCCCATCTTCTGCATGGAAGACTGCACCTGCATTTTGAACATGCATGCAGCATGCTGGGATTGTGCTGCATACTCTGTCTGGAAAGTATTATAAAGCCATCCTACATCACTCCAAGAGTAGGAAGGGTTTAGAGGGATATGGGCCGGGTGCTGGCAAATGGGACTAGATTAAATTGGGATATCTGGTTGGCATGGATGAGTGGAGCGAAGGGTCTGTTTCCGTGCTGTACATCTCTATGACTCTATAATTCTATAACTCTATAAACACACTTGACTTTGCTTGTGTGGCTTTCCATAGTCCTCCTAGCCTGGTAGCACTTGTAGAACACACAGCATGTGATTATATTTCTCTACATTTTCTCTACATTTTCCCTTTAATCAGAAAATGTCAGGCCAAATCCAATAACCGTTTCGCTCTTTTTTATAAGATGAATTATTCTAGAGTCACATATCTGAACTCGGCTGAGGCTTGTGAGATTTATATTCAGAATAGCAAATTGTTTATATTTGCGGTATCCATGCCTCTCTCATTAAACAAAAAATCCAAAGGTGAAGAGATAAAAGAGTTTTTCATTCTGTAACTGGTAATATCGTTTATACTTATTACACTGAGGGTACTAGTGTATGCAATGCCAATTAGAATTTGGATTGTCTATTGATTGGAAGCCATCTTGTTTTTCTACTTGTTCATTATGAGTAAATATGATCAAAAGATGCACACAACAGAATTTAAACTTCAGTAATTAAATCGTACACAAGAAATCCTCCCAAGATATCCGTACATAGCTTTTACTTCGAGATAACTCAATGTAAGAAACACTCTAAATATATAACTTGCAAGATCACAATTTAATATATACAAGAGGATTTCATTACATCAACCTCATGCTTTTCACTTTTTGAAACAGGTTGGCACAGGCAGGAATGCCAAATGGCTACCTTCTGAGTTATACAATTCTATTGAGTGACATTAACTGACGACATTGCCAGTTGTTCACAAATCATTGAGCTGGCGGTTTCTCTTTCTATCATACGCAAAGTTCATCTGCCATTCTGTGGTATGCAGATGGACAGGAAATTTCAGTAATACAGCTGCCAATGTATTTCTTTATGGAGTAATGTGTCACTTAAATTTGAAAATAATTCTTTCAGCAACAGCACATTTCACAATGAGATTAAATGCATTCACAGATTCAATTTTGTTCTTCTGTTTGAGGATAATTTTTCTTTTGGGGGGGGGGTGGGCGAGGGGTCAACAAAATGACACATGGCCAACATTCAGTCATTCTTGTAACTATCCCCTTTCCTTTCTGAAGAAACTTAGTGTTGTCAGCAAATGATTTTTAGTATGCTGATCAATAAGTTTTTTGTAACTTGCCTGTTGATGCTATAGAACCATTGTTAATGCAAACAGAATAACGCCTATAGCAAAATCATTCAAATTTGGCAGGAATGTATTTCAGAATGGACTAAGATTGAATTCAAAGAGAAGTAAGATCAGGAAAGATCATCCAGCTCAGCTTTCCAAGTCTGTTGAAGCATTTATATATTTCATGTATGACTGCAAAACCTTTTTGTTGCTGCTATCTACACAAGCAATCAATAACTTTGTGTGAAAAATTTTGTCCTAACATATGTTCTGCACATGTCTTTTACCAGTTTGTATCAATGTCCTGCAAAGTGGTTACACAAACTGCTTAGGATGAACAATTTATCTTCCTGACAGCTCCTTATATTATTTGGTGATATTATGTGGCCTTTTTACAGATTATGGATGTGGGCGTCACTGGCCAGGCCAGCATTTATTGCCCGTACATAACGGCCCAGAGAAGGTGGTGGTGGCATCCTTCTTGACCTGCTGTGTGGGTACATCCATATTGCTCTCAGGGAGTTCCTGGATTTTGAATGTGTAACGGTGAAGGAACTGTTATCTCACTGGCAGACATTCTAAGGCCATAAAAGGAGACTTACTAATGCACTTTCTTTCTTTTAAGGTCTCCTCTCATCCTTCACTGTTTAATATTGAAGCATCTAAGTCTTCACTCAGAATTCACCCCATCATCTATAGCTCAGTCGTGTGGCTATTTCATGCAATGTTTGGAAAACTCTCTGATACTTCAGTGAGCAGAACCAAACACAATACTCAAATAAACCTTTTGGACCATAACCTGGTGTTGTGTGATTTTTGACTTTGTCCAGTCCTATACCAGCACCCCACATCAAATCCAAGAAAGATGTTCTCAGAACTAGACTATAGTGACTCAGCAATATTGCAGACATATAGTTAAATGAGTTTTATGCTATGAATACCTTTCCAAATTTTATCTACAAACTTCCAATTTGGAGTTTTAAGATGACCGGACCACATCTCCCACAAAATGCAAATGAGATTTGGATCTTTAAAGTCAGAGTGCCAACAAAAGAACTGTGATTGTGTTTCTAACATATGAATAGACTAAAAAATGCTTGGTGCATGATTTGGGACTGATTTAATTCCCACTGAATTAATATTTTGGACATATGCTTTGTTTTGATTTATACTCTATATTTTGCCATGCACACATTCCTCCAGAATAGGTACGTAAACTTAATATAACTTACTAATTTGGCACATCTTTAGAATATTTTCTTTTCTTGTCTTTTATACATAGTTCTAAGTATAGTTTGTCCTGGTTCCAAGCTAAGACATGGATGAAGAAATCCCTTCCCTCTTCTCCACTATCTTGCTGGGGCTTTCAGCTTTTGTAGTTCCACAATTTGAATTTTTTTAAAATGGTAAAACCACCTTGTCAATTTTTATTCCATCTACAAATCTCCATCAAATTTTCAAGATTCCACCACTCATTCAGTTCACCTCTTGTAATTTGTTACAAGGCTATTTCTCATCTGTTGTACAAAGGAGCTTTATGTTTCTGCACAGAGGAAACTATGCCTCCAAAAACTTTGCTGATGAGGGAGAAAAAAGCTTAGATTTGTCCATATCTCATCCCAACACATTGCAAATTGCTTCACATTCAATTAATTCCTTTTTAAAAGAACAATCACTCACTGTGTAGGCAAATCTGGCAATCAATAGTGTACAAGAGTTCATAAATAGTAAATTAGATTAATGAATTGCAAAGTCTTTTGTGTTGGCATTAGTTGTGAGAAAAGAAAGACATTTAAAAGGACGCAAACATTATGGAGAAAAATATCTCTGGTAGCTACTTTTTTAAAAAACATACATAATACAAATGAAGAAACTGTAACAACACCTCATCTTTTCAGCACAGTAATAGCATCGTCTTTTGATACATCCCCAAACAGAAATAATCATATTGTAGTAATAGTGAGCTTTTTATGTGTTACTCCTATTCAAAGAAATAAGGTAGATTAAAGTCATTCATATCATACAATCCCCAAGTTCATTTCAGTAAGTTCCAAATTTATGATTCCCCATGATTCAGTAAGTACCAAATACCAGATTTATTTCCACTGCTTTTGGCACTTAAATACCTGTCAGGGTTTTACTAATATCTTGATGGGCTGAGCTATTACATTAATTTTACACAGATTTCCTGGATTTCACATACAGACTAACGTAAACAGAGAGAATGATTGATTATCGTGTCCTAGCGTCTTTATTCCCAAGTTGTTGGATTATTCCAGACCAAGATTTGCAAAGGACCCTACAGCACGTTCAGCTCCATACAGTGTACAGAGCTGTCAGTAATGCAACCTAATGGGGAAAAGAAAAAGAGATAAGAGCATTCAGTTGCATAATCAAGAGATAGGCTCAATTCAGGGTCCAGCTGCTTAGCTAAACCTTATAACCTTCAATGTAAAATCACACTTAAAATGAAAATACATTATCAAACAAGCCCATTGTTCACTTTGATCCTAAAATAGTGCAACTGCTTTGAAGAATGAGGAAATAAAACACCAGAAAAACCTGTGTAATTTGGTTCTTCTTTAATCAAATTCTTCACATAAAAAAAACCTCAGTTACAGAGTCATATAGTCATACAGTATGGAAACAGACCCTTCATTCCAACTCATCCATGCTGACAATGTTCCCAAACTAAATCAGTCCCACTTGCAAAGGACCCTACAGCACGTTCAGCTCCATACAGTGTACAGAGCTGTCACTAATGCAACCCACTTGCACTTGGCCTATATCCTACTAAACCTTTCCTATTCATGAACTTATCCAAATGTATTTAAAAGTAAATGTATCTACATCCACCACTTTCTCTGGCAGTTCATTCTACACACGAACTACTTTTGTGTAAAAAGGTTACCCCTCAGGTCTTTTTAGCATCTTTTTCCTCTCACCTTAAAAATATACCCCCAAGTTTTGAACTACCCCACCCTAAGGAAAGGATTCATGTCATTTACCTTATCTATGCCCCTTATGATTTTATAAATCTCAAAAAGATCACTCCTCAACCTCCTACCCTGCAGTGAAAAAGTCCCAGCCTTTCTACTCAACTTTTATATCTCAAAACCTTCCATCTTATCTGAATCCCCTCCAATTTCATCATGTCTTTCCTATAACAGGGTGACCAGAACTGCACACAGTACTCCAGAAGAGGCCTGACCAACATCTTATACAACCTTAAGATGACATCTCAACTTCTAAAGGAAAGGTCTGAGCAATGAAGGCAAGTGTGATAAACATGTTCTTAACCACCTTGTCTACATGTGACGCAAATTTCAAAGAATTACATACCTGAGCCCCAGGTCTTTCTGTTCTACGACACTACTCAGGGCCCAACCATTAATTGTATAAGTCCTGTCCTTGTTTGTATTGCCAAAATGCAATACCTCACACTTATCCACATTTTTTCTTAAACCTTCACTCCAAATAACTTGTTAAAACAAATGTTACATTGTATTTTTTATCCCAGCAGAAAACACATAGAACAAGTTTATGAAACGGAAGCAGATGAAGACCACACTTTGCTTTTTGCTTCATACTTGCACCTCAGCAGCTCCAGGTCTGTGCACATCATGAGAGCTTAACAATCTTATATTGACCATCCTTGAAAAAGCACTTTGTGAGAATGAGAAAAATCAGCTTGGTTTCAACTAATGCACCAGCCCCGAACCTTGAAGCCATGTTTACTCATAACGAACATGCTGCATCTAATTCTACACTACAAGGGAAAACTGGGAGCAGCTCAGCGTTCTTCACTCTTTCAAGCCTAGAATTCAGAGAAAATTTATTTTCCAAGAAAATGCAACAACAAGAATAAAATATGGAATCAATTGACCATTCAACTTCTCTGCATGTAGACTGTAATATTGGAGTGTAAAAGTAAGTTGGTATATATTTTGACTAAGTCAAATGTTGGCTGACTGTTAGAATTTTAACAGCAACAGCTTTACCAGAGGCTCACCAACATCATCTTTGACATTGGTTTACAACATAAATGGTACACTGAAGTTGGCCATTCAACCTTGCAAGCTTGTTCTATCATAGAATCATAGAATCAGGCTGATTTGTAGATCTCAAATGTACCCACCTGCCTTAACCATCTTCACCCCGCCTAAATAACCCTCAAAATCCTGACTAAAGAATCTATCAATCTTATTTTGAAAATTAACCTGGAACTGTGAATCTTTGCTCTATGTAATATAAGATGGGGATTCAGCTGCCAAAGCAGCATAGACAATGACCCAGCTTTAGTATGCATTAGTCCCTGTCCTGAGCACACAAACTGAAAAAGACAGATGAACTCCCAAGTGGCTCAGTAAGTCAATGTAATTGTACTGTGTTAGACAAAGAAGAGGCCCCAAGTCCAATCCCTTGTCTGTACCATATTAGCTGCTCTCAACATTATAATGGACCTCTACATCCCCTGAGTGTTGGAGTGCATGTGTGTAGTAGTTGATCTCAAAGCAAAGTTTACTGGAGAGTGAACATATAGACTTTGGATGATATTAACAATAAATTAAGTTACAAAACCTTCTTCCCTGACAACTATTGAGGAACACATAGCTGCTCTCCACTGCCCATGCACACACAAAGACTGACCAGTTAATTGACATACTGGAGTCCTACCAGTGCAAGACAAGGGAGAAAACAGATCAGAAATGGGCATGGAGAGCTAATTAACAGAGCAATTGTGTTTGCAGCTATCGACTCAATGTAAGATACTTTGTTAGATGAAATCAGTCTAAAATTTCAAAAAGATGCCATCGTGTTGCAGAAACAATTGAAAGGATTCGAGTCCTGCAACATAACACATTTTAAAGATTATACAAAATTGTTTTACGTATGTATGACAGCAAAGGTGAGATTTGCCATTTTCTCAAAACATGTCAAGAAGCTATGCTCAAATAGATTTCAAGTACTGCTAAAACAAAACTTGATGATTCCAAGCCCAGATGGCATACATTGACTTTCTGCTGCTGCACTCTGAAACCAGATCAGGCCTGAACTCTGAAGCAGCATTGTGACTTTTGCTTTATTGCATTAGAGGAAACAACACGCAGCCACTCTAATTACAGCCTATAATACAGCTGAGATTACTGAGCAAGATGAGGCTTGCTAGCTGTAATTTGTGTTTAATTTAGTCTTTTAAACATTAAAGAAGCATTCATTTGTGTTTAGTAAGAAGGACCAAGAAGTCTTTGAACAAATAAAGGAATGAGGGAATAATTATTTGAAAATCAACAAGCTTTAAGAATGAAATACAGTACCACTGTATTGGCATTGGTGTAAACTCTCAGGCCTGCATATACATTTATAAAAACAATTGATATTAAGAGAGACAACTGGAATTTAGATGGTTTAACTCAAGACCAGAATTGTGTCAGAAGAACAAAGGTAACGGAACTGGCTTCTCTTCACAAGCAACTCACTAACTCTCAAATCCAACACTCAATATTCATGGTGTTTGCAAAATAGACATTGCAGCCAGTAAAACCAAGCTTTATAATTTACTTTAAGTCACTAGAATGATTGGATGAAAACTTCAAACAACTCAAGTGTGGCTTTCTGAAATAGTAATACAGATGTAGGCAGGCTTTCAAGTTAAAAAGCTTAACTTATGTTTGATTGATCTTTGCAGTATAAAAAATTTGGTACACACATCAAATTATTAACAGATGGAAGCATCTCTTGTATTTAAATAGCAAAGGACTTATTTTTAACCTTGGACATTATCATCAATACACCATGAACTAGCTTAATATCCCCATTCTGCATCAACAAATATCAGGCCAGTTCAACAGCAACAAATTTAACTGTTTGCAAAGATAACACACATCTCTAATTTATTAACCCAGTGGCACTTCACAAGAGTATACACAACAAAAAGAAGCTAGGAAGGAAAGTAGCAAGAGTTGGAATAATCTATTTGAAATCTTTTCTAACAGATGACCAAGCATGACAGTTAACTATCTCCAAGCATTAAGCTAATCCACCAAAGTTTTCCTGAGATAACTAAACCAACACAATATTTTTGTGCAACTCACCTGTATCTGAGTGAGCTGAAGCCACAGGCATTTTGATACCCGTTCTCCAAACACCAAGACTCTCAGTGGAATGGTAAACTTCTACAGGTTACTTTTATTCTTCATGCAATTTAACAGCTGTAAAGAAAAGGGACAATGTGTAAGTAATGACGAGTAGCAACAACCAAGCAGCAACAATCTCTGAGCTCCAAGTATAGAATTCCATAAGCTAGGAGAGGTATTTGGAATTCCCAAACCATGATATCCAAGAAAGAGGTCATTCAGTCCATCAAATGCCAGTCCCCCCCCCCCCCCCCCCCCCCCTCCCCAGAGAGTAGTCTACTCAGTCCCATTCCTTGGCTACTTTATTTTCATCAACTGTCCTTCTAATTTCAAAATCAAGATCCAAGTAATGTCTCAGTAAGCATTTTACTAAATTACAGAACATGTACTTTATGCCAATTTTTCATGGTCTGATTCTCTGGTAATGGAATTCTAGGGATCAGCTGAGAAAGAGAATTAAATGTCAAGTGGGAATTTAAGAGCTACATGTGATTGCCCACCAAGTATGCTGTTATAAAGGTCTCAATGGAACTTTCACCCAATGACAGCTGTCATCAGTAGAGTTAAGAACTTACGAATCCCCATAGTGGAGGGTTTGAGGGGGTGACGGAAGCAGCATTGTTTTCCTTTCCTGAAGAAATATAGATGTCTTCTCAGCTGATGCAATGTATACTTTTCTCTGACCTTTGGTAAGCCTTGGTGGTTGTAAGGTGGACAACAGTGAAGCCACACTGTTGTAGCCTTAATAGCACAGTACTCATACTCATCATGAATATAACCCTGTTTCACAATTTGCCATGGAATTGGCATCCTTCATTATGGGCACACATTCTGGGCCATGTCTGCCAACAGAGTAGGGTGGTTTCAATTTTGGCCTCCTCCTGGATTCTCATAATAACAAATAGTGTCATTTCCAGCTACTGTAATTAAAAGACAACAGTAGCGCCAAAAAGCAATTAAAATATAGCTGTGAAAATCATCAGGACAATGAGTACACCAAAAAACTCTCTTCAGAAATTTGGCTTCACCGATAATTATCTAACAGTTTGTCTTTAAATGTTAGCACCTGAGACAAAACTCAACAATTTAGCCAAAGGATGAAGGAAAGGAAACAATGCAAATATAATTAGTAAGACACATCTGTTCAAGGGGTTACTCCAACATTTTGCTGAGGGCCACAATCCTAATGTTTACTGGCTTCTGCAATATGCAACAGCTGACAAAACTGTTAGTCACAAATCTAGAAGTATGGGTTACAGCTCATGAAATAAGGGGCACTGCCTCATGGTCATCTGCTCACCTTCATTTCAATACGATCATCGTATTGGGTGTTTGGCGTGGCTCTGGTGGATATGTAGACAACTGCTCAGATTGATCTGCACCCAAAGGGCTCTGCTGCAATGAGGACAGGATATTATCAATCCCTTTAGTCAAGTCCTCTCCTTACAGTATCTCTCTGTCTCTGATGAGTACTTGCTTTCAGAGGGGGCAGCTTCATTCCTAATTGGTTTTGGAAGGTGCAACAGTCTGGAGTGAGCTTCTCCCACAACTTTGAGTCAATATCAAAACTCTTAAGTGAAACATTCAGAGTACCTTTATAGCACTTCCTTTGACCATCATTACAGCATCCAAGATCAAATTGTCCATAGTAGATTTACTCTATTATTCAAGTGTCAGGCAGTCCAGTTACATGACCAGATTGTTGCAATGGTGGCTGTGATTGTGGTAGATGGTGCCACCAATCCTCCTTCCTATGGTAAGACTAAGGGCCTCTAAGTAGCAATCATAAAAGCTGAAATACTATTGAGCCTTAACAAAATGAGGCATCTGTCTTACCCAACAAGATAATTTATTGATGATAGCAATAGGTAAAGTTAGGCTGGATAGCTAGAATACCATAAAGACACTAACTGTCTGTCTCCATGAGGATCTCATGTCTCACTCCCTGGTCTCCATTCAAAGAATGTACGACACATCTGACTGGGTAGAGCTTGATGCAGCTCCAACACAACTCCACAAGGACCATTAATTTATATAACATCTCCCATCTTCACTGGTAACAGTTGTACATTGAGGTATATCAGGTGAGGTAAAAACAATGACTGCAGATGCTGGAAACCAGATTCTGGATTAATGGCGCTGGAAGTGGTTCAGGCAGCATCCGAGGAGCAGTAAAATCGACGTTTCGGGCAAAAGCCCTCTATCAGGTGAGGCCATGCATTAGGATGGCCAGGTATTCAGAATCCTGAAGGTCTGTGTGCAATGGTTTTTCCCTTTAAAAAGCAGAGATACAATGAGCATGCAGGTAGACACTGACTGAGTGAATGAGTACTTAATGAGCAACGTTGAGATGTAGCCTGGTCCAATCCTTTAGCTGGGATCTTGTCCATGTACCCTTTCAATACTACCTAACATGTGCCCTGCAATGCAGGTCTGTTCCTCCAGAGTACCCTACCAGTGTGTCAGAGAGGTGCCATGATAATCGTGGTGGTAAATGCCAGGTGCTAATCTGTGTGGAAGTGGAATATTTTCAGCCTCTGCCTATGGATCATGCCCTCCAATACAACATGGTTATACGCAATATGGAGATCCTTCGGAGCAAGAGGTGAGCTAAATTCATCAGGTACTTGCTCCTGCTTCCACGTTAACTTTTGTCAATATCTAGCTCATTTGTCGCTTTTAGCAAGATAGGAAGCAGAATATTATTAAACTGAGTTAGAATATCAACAAGGTATGCAGCAAGCAACAATCTCCCTTCATTGGGAGACTGCTTCCCAGTGAAAACAAAACATATCCCACTAGGCTTCCCATCCAATCCTGCCGGAAATCCCATCATAGGCCACATCACTCAGAATCTGAGAAAATTCTTCCCCAAGATAATTATACAACTGTATTCAAACTGACATAATTTGATCTCGATCTGGCAATAAAATTTCAGCAAACTTGCATCAGCTCTAAATTCTATTGCTAACAACAGGAACATGATCTACTAAACATTCTGGCTGCTCTGTGAATAGAGGTACAATTGGGAAAGAAATGAGTAATCAAGCAGCAAGAACTGCTGTCAACCTATCTTTGGGTGATGAAATGTCCTTCAAGCTCTGTTGATATCAAGTGAAGCTACATGAAGCCAACCAAATTTTAGATGTAACTAATCAAAGACTTTAATTTGGGAACATGTTGTTGTATTTGCAATTGTTAGATGTAATAATAGCTGTCCCTTTTCTTTCATTTGTGTGCTAATTGAATTATTCCAAAGCACAACTGTTAGTGAGGTTCTTCAGTGAAATTAAATACCATCCTTGAAATACGTTTGTCTTCCTCATACACATTTCTCAATATAATTCTCTGTGATTTTGCTCAAAAGGAGTAATTTTTTTACCAAGAGGTCAACAAATTTGTTTTCAGTGAAACAACCATAAATCTTCAGACATAGGATTGCCAGGTTGATGAACATATTAAATATCATTATGAGTGGCATGGTGGCACAGTGGTTAGCACTGCTGCCTCACAGCACCAGCAACCTGGGTTCAATTCCCGCCTCAGGCGACTGACTGTGTGGAGTTTGCACATTCTCCCCGTGTCTGCGTGGGTTTCCTCCAGGTGCTCCGGTTTCCTCCCACAGTCCAAAAATGTGCAGGTTAGGTGAATTGGCCATGCCAAATTGCCGTAGTGTTAGGTGAAGGGGTAAATGTAGGGAAATGGGTCTGGATGGGTTGCGCTTCAGCGGGTCGGTGTGGACTTGTTGGGCCGAAGGGCCTGTTTCCACGCTGTAAGTAATCTAATCTAATCCGGTTGACTTGAATTAGAAAGCTGTCATTAAAGCAAGATGTTTTTCTACTTGTAAATATCAGTGTCCACTATGGCCTGTGGAACATTTATAGTAAATATTTGATTCAGTTTTAATGATTTATGCCATAACATTTGTTTTAATCCTAGCTCTAAGCTCAGATGAAGGGCCAATTCCCAGGGAGAGTGTCCCTGATTTCTAAAGGGAAAAAAATATTGCACCTTAGCAACTGGCCAGAACGCATAACCATCTCAATGATGGCAAAGTCTGTGCCGATACGTGTGTCTGAATGAGCAAATTGAAACCAAAGTTGCCTTTCTCTCAATCAGCATTACCCTTACACAAAACAAGTTATGACTGCTATGCCGCGGGGAACTCTGGTGAGTTAAGGACTTACCACGACTTCCTACGAGCTGAAATTACTTGTAGCAGCAGCAACAACAAGAAATTCAGCAGGAAATCCAGTGTGGATTGGGGAAAGGGAACTGAGTGGGGCAAGGTGACAGGAATAGCATTTTTAAATGGAATAGATAAAGGAGGAGAAACCTGGAGAGTTTGGAATTGGAAAGGAGCGAGAAGTTAAGAACAATGTTTTGGGATGCGGAGTGAGTGAAAACACCAATTATATGGCACATAAAGACACCTTCTTTCCTGAAGAAGGGCTCATGCCCGAAACGTCGATTCTCCTGCTCCTTGGATGCTGCCTGACCTGCTGCGCTTTTCCAATAGCACATTTTCAGCTCATAAAGACAGTGCCAACATGAATTAAGGAGGAAGGGAAAAAGAGTGACAATTAACTGAGGAGAAGGGAGAAAAATAGGAAGCAGAATTAAAAGTGCAGAGAGGGAGGATATTGAATGGAGGTGCATACATGTGAAGAAACATGTTACTTTGAACTCAGGAAGTAGAAGATTCAGGATTGAATTGAGTGAAGAAAAGGGAAGAAGAGCACTATAGAGGTAAAGGATAGAAGTATGAACTTGGAGCTGTATTGAGGAGTCTCTGTGAGCTGACTGAGTGACTGAGAGGGCACAACATTGTTGTATGAGGTCTGGTGGATAGGTCATTTTAAGAATGCAATGGTGGTGATGAGAGGTGGAGTGGGAGAAGGCGTGGGCAACAATTGTTGAGATAGCCTTCAAGGAGAAATTGTTTAATTTTATCTTTAAGCTTAAAAATATGATAAAGTTTATGTAGTATAAGGGTTTTTAAAATCTTTTATGATATATGGGTGTTGCTAGCTAGGCCAGGATCTACTGCCCATCCCTAACTGCCTTGAAGAACATGCGGTGAAATGCCTTCTTGCACTGCTGCAGAATTCCTAGCCTCGGACCCGCCCTTGCAGCCATAGTATTCATGTGCTGATTCTGTTCAGCTCCTCATCAATGATAACTTCAAGAATGTAAATCGTAATTGCATTAGTGCCTCAGAGCATTGTTTATATTGTCTCTTGTTGAAAATGGGCATAGCTTGGGACTTGTATATCAAGAACGACATTTGCCACTTTTCAGCCCAAACCCGAATATTGTCCAGGTTTTGCTGCATTTGTATCTGATGAGTGTGAATGTGCTGAACATATGTGCAATCATCAGCAAACATCCCCACTTCTGACCTTATGATGGAGAGAAGATCATTGAAGAAGGAGATGAATATAGTTGGCTCTTGGAAACTTCCCTGATGAACTGGGGCTGTGTATAAAAGTTCATCAGAATTCCCATGTTTAATGTAAATTTCATAAGTATCTTGAAGACCATATTCTGAGCACCATGGAGAAATATACAGAAGAGCATAGAATCAGGTCATTCCGCCTAAATATGCTCCTTGCAACTTTCATCAAACCCAATCAGCAGAACCTTCTATTCCTTCCTCCCTCATGTACCTAATTAACCTTCACTTAATTGCATGTATTTTGTTTATTTCAATTGCACAGTGCTTACCCCGTAAAGAAAACTCCTCTGAATCCCTTATTGGATTTATTTGTGTCTATGATGCTCAGTTTTGGAAGCAATCACAAGTGGTCACGTATTCTCTCAATCAAGCCCTAGATAATTTTATAGACCTTTATTAGCTGTTGCCTCAGTCTTATCTTGTCCAGAGAATGGAACCCGAGCCTACTCTGTTGTTCCAGATAGTTATAACCTTTCACTTCTAGTATCATCTTGTAAAGACCTTATATTTTTATTGTTTCTGTATTTTTGATTGTGAACTGAAATAGGAAGATAAATATTTTATATGCACCTTCTAGGAATTCACCACAAAGGTATACAGGAAAGCCACACACACAGACCAAGTCCTGAACTATGAAAGCAACCATCCCAACACACACAAACGGAGTTGCATCAAGACATTATTCAAAAGGGCCACAACACACTGCAGCACACCAGAACTGCAAAAAGAGGAAGAGGAACACCTGTACAAGGTATTCGCCAAAAACGGATACCTGTGCAATTTCATCAACAGATGCCTAAGAGAAAGACAAAGGAACGAGGATATGCCACAACCCAAAGGACTAGCCACACTACCATAAATCAGGAGCATTTCAGAACTGACAGCCAGACTACTGCGACCACTAGGACTTATAACAGCACACAAACCAACAGCCACCCTCAGACAACAACTCACCAGAACGAAGGACCCGATACCCAGCATGAGCAAAACTAATGTAGTGTACAAAACCCCATGCAAGGACTGCACAAAACACTATATAGGACAAACAGGAAGACAGCTAACGATCCGCATCCATGAACATCAACTAGCCACGAACGACACGACCAGCTATCCTTAGTTACCACACATGCAGACGACAAGCAACATGAATTCGACTGGGACAAAACTACCATTGTAGGGCAAGCCAAACAAAGAACAGCCAGGGAATTCCTAGAAGCATGGCACTCATCCACAAACTCCATCAACAAACACATCGACCTGGACCCAATATACCGGCCACTACAGCGGACAGCTGAAACTGACAACCGGAAGCGGCAGGGACAGGCCACTATAAATGCCGGAGGAAACACCACAGAAGCGCTTCACAGGAGGCTCCCAAGCACTGAGGATGTCACCTAGACAGGGAACGAAACGTTTGCAACAAAACTTTCCAGCTCGGCGAACAGAACCACAACAACGAGCACCCGAGCTACAAATCTTCTCCCAAACTTTGATGCACCTTTTAAAGCCAAGTAACCTGACACTCATTGCAAGTATTATTTACACAGTTGCTTCCTCAAACAGGAATGGTAACATAGTTTGCAGATGAACTGGAGTTAAAGGGTCTGTATAAATGGAGCTTTGGCTGACAACAAGTAGCTGATTGGTCTGTAGACTAGTGACCAGATATTGATGACAAAGGCTTTCTTCCTGGCAACAACTATAATCGCCAGTAGTCGAACAGCTTCAGATATGAATCGTTTGATAAAGACCATTGGATTCACTCTGGAGTAAAAACACATCCCAATCTTGAAAGCAAGTTTATTTCCCTACTCTAAATTGCTGTAAGCTATGACTTTTAATTGATGAGTCAAAGGCATTTCTCCAAGTGGGAAGCAGTCACCCGTACCTTCTACAAGCAAATGAAAATATCTGGAGAAGGAGAATGACGGAATAGCATGTCCTGACAAACCAAATGTCCAAACAACTGCTTTTGGTGTTTTTCCCTCCACACTTTTTTTTCTTGTCTACGTGTATGCGCACAGGAAGAGTTTTTAATAAGGTTAGAGTTTTAACTAGTAGAGTTATGTTTTGATCATTCATAATTGCTTATCTTCAATTCTAAGCTATTTATTTATAATAAATAATCATTCGTGTTAAATACAGGACCTGGTCTCTGTCAACCTGGGTCAAAAAGACAAGTAAATTGCAGAATTCTGCATACTTTTTAAAAACCTTCTAATTTTGTGACAACTCCTGGAATAGCAGGATGAGATTAGCAAACTACGCCACTTCTCCAGGGGCTACCTGTCTTCTTTATAATATGATCAGAACTGTACTCTGTACTGTTTAAGGGTTGTTTAACCAAGATTCTGCACAGATATATCTGTTCATTAACTGACTTCCTTTAGAAATGGACCTTGGATTCTTTGTTTGCCTTTTTGATTGCTTTGTTCACCTGCGTGGCTCTATTTAGTCAAATTGAAGATGGGGAGATTAGTGTAGGGAGCAGCATTTGGAAAAACCATGTAGGATTTTAAATATACTGCCTGCAGCCCTGACTGCAATGACCCTACAGTGAATCAAACATGATTCAAATCCTCGACCTGGCAATTATCTTTAATTAATCAAAAGAATTTTCTGACTAATTGGTTTTCTGTTGCTGCTGGCAGGAAGGCATTTTAAACAAACTTGTTTCCAAGAAACATTCCAGTACCATATGATACTATATCAAATGAAGAAATAAAACCAAAAAAATTGAGGTGACTGGTCCATTGACCTATCCCTTGGAAAATAGATCATGTGTTCAATTTTGTCCTCTCTTCCATGCTTCATGTATTTGAGGTTTATTTTCTCCTCTATATAAAAATGAAGTCATTTTGGGTATACCTACAACTTACAAGACCGGCTTCTGTTGCAACGTCTCGACTTCCATTTCATGTGGTTATACTCTGGTCTCTTTTTGCCCTGTCACAATGTACTGAAGATGTTGATCAGTTATTACAAAAAGTCAGGTTAACAGGTTTAACTGGATAATCAATCAAAGCTCCTGTTTTCAATATTTCCTAATTAACCTATTTAGCGATCATGGAATTGTGGAATACTGAGAATGTGGAAGCGCGCCATTTGGCGCATCAAGTCTACACTGACCCTCCAAAGAGCATCCCACTCAAACCCACCCCATCCCTGTAACCCTACATTTCCCATGTCTAATCCACCTAACCTGCATATCTCTGGACTGTGGGTAGAAACCAAAGCATCTGGAGGAAACCCTTATCAACACAAAGAATATGTGCAAACTCCACACAGACAGTCACCAAAGGGTGGAATTAAGCCCAGGTCCCTGGCGCTGTGAGGCAGCAGTGCTTTCCTGTTATTATGTACCTCTGGTGCAGGTGGGTCTTGAACCCAGAGCCCAGAGACAGTACAACTGTTTACTAGTGCCCCTAAAATTCCTGTTTTCTATTTTCTGATAAATTGCTCAGAAATATTATTACATGCTTCTGGAGAAGCTTGGACTTGGAAAAACACCTGTTTATTAAGGGAAGGAGAATCTGTGACAGCTGGAACTCAGGGAAGTCAACTCCAGTAGGACTGATTGCCATTAGACTAGCTATTCTCAAGCATATTAATCTATAGGCAAGTTAAGTGGGCAAAAAACCCATGGAGCCCTACTGGGCCAATTTCATCCCCTTTCTATTTGCCAGTGTAAAAATGAATTTATGAATTAATGGGAAGGAGGGTACTTCTTTTAGTGAGACACCCATGAAAAGGTGTCTGATTCCTAGCTTTGTCTCCAGTCAGGCTCCAGGTTCAGCTAGTTCCAATTCTTTATTTTCAATCCCTCAAGTGTTAAAAATCTTATTGAGTCTAAGCCATTGCAACTGGCAGCAGGTGCTTCAGAGATACAGCCCAGGTTACCTAGATACAATGTATGTGGAGCCAAGGTCTATCAAACTTTTCTCACTGGATGCCAGTGTCTTCAATGACTTGCACACAGACGATCCTCTGCACAAGGCTCTGAAAGATTATATCAAGCTCCACCCAGTCTAATGTAACATAAGGACATGGGTAGGGAAAGGCAGAAAATCTTTGGATCTCAAAGGGAACACATCAGTAATTAACAACAATGTCTTGCTCACTAATTTAAAACAAAACACACAATACCAGGTTACAGTCCAGCACATTTGTTTGGAAGTACAAGCTTTTAGAGCGCTTCTCCTTCATCAGATAGCGAGTGGGGTGGGATTATTAGCTATCTGACGAAGGAGCAGTGCTTGTACTTTTAAATAAACCCATTGGACTATAATCTGACGATGTGTGATTTTTAATGTTGTCCACCCCAGTCCAAAACTGGCACGTAGCAATCATAAGACAAGAATGTTTTCTCATTGAGACTCACCAATCGTTTTTCTTCTTTATTGTAAACTAAGTAGGTCTTTTGAGCCAGTCAAGGAAATGGAATGGTATCAGCAAACTACCTCCAACTACAAGCCAGCATTGATTAGCATTGCAGCAGATTTGATAGAGCAGCAGTGGTGGGCAACATTGCCTAATAGCATAGGAAACAAGAGTGAAACTTCCATTGGATCCAGGAGCAGAGAATAACCATGTACCTAGGAGCAATCACAGAACACTGATTGCTTCAAAGACTTTAAGACCTAACTACCGAGACTGTTGAGGGCCATATTACCTGACCTGTCAAATATCTTGAAGACAAACTCAGGGAAAGATTTGACTTTCACTTTCGACATTGTAAGACAAGTGCAGAAGCAAGTGTGAGCTTGGACCTGGTCTCACCTTGCAGTTATACATTACATCACGGAGCAAAGATCTATAAGAGCAATCATAGAAACATACACCACGGAAACAAACCCTTAGATCCAACTCGTCTGGGCCGACCAGATATCCTAAATTAATCTAGTCCCATTTGCCAGCTTTTGGCCCATATCCCTCTAAACCCTTCCTATTCATATACCCATCTCGATGCCTTTTAAATGTTGTAATTGCACCAGCTTCCACCACTTCCTCTGGCAGCTTGCTCCATACATGCACCACCCTCTGGGTGAAAAAGTCATCCCTTAGGTCTCATATAAATCTTGGCCTCTCACCTTAAACCTATGCCCTCGAGAATTCTGGTGAAAAGTTCAGCTAGGAATGATCAGCCTTCGGGGCTCCTTGAGTAAAGTTAGAAGCCCTTGCTGAGCAAAGGGTTGGCTATGAATTAGTGATCTGGAATGGGCTGAAGTAAGTACTTACAACTCATAATGAGTGTTATCACCTCAGTGGGTACCACAAGGCATGGTAATAGAAGGTAAACCAAGCACTGTCGTACTAATTTGAATTGAGGTTGCTGGACCGGAAATGTCACAGAGCCAGAAATAAGGTGACAATGGGATAATTAAATGGCCTAAAGAGACAGAGTATAACTGAAGATAAGGAGACAATCGAAACTGGGATAGAGGCAGCAGAATGATAACCTAAACAGATTCAGGTGGGAAGAATTTAAAAAGGCCATAGGCACCAGGCTTTATTTGTGAAAGTTATCAGAAACTACAAGCACTGTCTGCTATGAAAGGCAGGAGTTCATCTAGTTTGACAACAGCAAGAAACCTTCATTTTGACTGCAGAAAGCAGGGATCTCTATTTTGCCTTGAGAAACCTTGATTCTGATCTCAAAAACACACAAACTAGGAAAATCTAATAAGCTGTACAGAAGTATAGCATTGCTACAATTCAGAGTTTGAAAGCCTTGAATAAAAGAAGTAAACAGCTTTGTTGTCATGAAGATGTAAGAATCCAATTGGGAAAGGAAGTAAAGCTGCATTGAAAGCAGCATTACAAAGAAATGAAAATAATTAAATATGAAGAATAAATAACCATATTATGAAGAAATAGCAGGGGAAATAATAATGTTTGGCAGAGATAGGTAAAATATAACAGAAGATTAGAGAAAAGTTTTAATATGTAAAATTGCTTTCAGGTTGGACATAAGGCCACAAGTGGAACAAATAAATACACTATTTTATTCAAGACCAATCACAACTGACACATTATAGTTCATCAAAGCATAAAAAGAGAGATGTGACAATTTAATAGCAGATATTAAGACTCAATGTCAGTGGTGTGAAATAAGGAATCCTCACAGCTATTAAAAGAATGCTACAACTGTAAAACGATAGGTCACTTCCAGACAATGTGTAGAAGTCACCTTAATGAAGTAGCAACAAGTCAAATGAATACTGTTATGATGATGTGGATGTACTTTAAGAGAGTCAAAAGCAGCAGAACTACCGGACACAGCACTAAGTGTTCCCAATAAGCTAATAATGCAACACTTGGTCGAACAATTCAATTAGCTCATTGCCTGGAGACAAAAAACAAAATCAAATTTTGCCAATCAGTTTAAATTATACCCCAAAAAATACCAAACTCCAATCCAGTTTAAATTTAGTATATTGACAATCTTAAAAGCCAATGACACAATCCAATACTTTGGGGGCATACGACCCAGGAAAATTGAACAGTTGAGAGGAGAACCGCCAAGCCACAGCATGTAACAGACTGCTTGAAAAATTGCTCTCTTAAAAGGTACCTTTTCGATCAGTAACCTGTGACACAGAAATTCCTAAAAAGAAAAGAAGACACAAGAAGATTCAAATAGAAAGCTGCCTGGTTTTGAGATAAGAAGTGTTGCTTTGTAAATCTTAATTAAGAGTTTGATCAGATTAGTATTATAGAAGGTAAGGTAAAAGGTAGGTTAGAGTAAGAACTTGTACATAGTTGTTAGTTAATTATTCTTTGTTATATTTTAAGAATTAAAGTTGTTAATTTTGACTTTAAATAGCTCTTGGCAACCTGAATTGTTACAGATTACTGCCTGGGATAAATCTTTTCTGTGTTACTGGTTTTAAATTAAACAGGAGAATTACCCCCTATCATAACAATACTCGACAAAAATATTGATATGGTTGAACCACTGACAGAAAAGCTAGCCAATACATTCCTAAAGGAAATTGCTGATCCAACCAACTCAGATTTGATAGAACCTGTTTATGTCAAGGACAATGTATTATCTTTAAGTTTGACACTGGGATAAGTATAGCACACTTATTAAATTGTTTACTCTAGTTGAAGAAAATGAATTTACAGCTAAGAGGACCAATCACATGGTCAAAGTGGAACAGGTCTCGAGATTAAATTTATGCTATGAGCAACACTGCAAAACAAAATATGTATCATAATGGAGAATGTATGCATAATTCATATTAAGAGGAAGAAATTAAGGAGCAGAAGTGACAACAGAACTTTCTTAAATTATTATAAAATATTGCAAACATTATAAGCAGGCAAAATCAAGTTGGATGTTCGCTGTTTTAGATTGTGGTGATTTACTGGAAGTCCTTTATTTATTATGGTTCACCATCACAGTGAAGAAAAACACAGATGGTGCAATTAGTATGTCGCACAATATCAAATATTTCCAGGCTACAAGTAGCTAACGTTCCATCTGTGACAAACATATTATGTAAACTATTTTCAATTAATATTAACATTTGGAGAAAATGACATGTCGTTATGTCAGGCTTAAAGAAAATTTCAAAACACTACCACTTGATAGCACCCTCTTGTGATTACATCAAATCATTTTATGGCTTAATATATGCAAAATATTTCATCGGCTAATCTTGTAATGTCTACACAACCCAATTGTTAGGGGTTTCAAAGAGGGACAACTTAAATTCTGCAAACAGGCAACTAGCAGTCATGTAATGATTAGTATATTTGTTCACAACTGACATTTGTAATATACAGCAACATACAGGAATTGTTTTGAAAAAAATATGGTCACGAATTGTATTTGTTAAGTCCCAATGCCTGAAAGAAGAAATTAAATCGGATTGTAGTGTCAAATTGTGCCAATTGTGAAATATATGTATCAAAATGCTGTTACAATGTCATATATTTGTCAACAACCTGGAATCTAAGTCTGAGAAACATGTTTGTGAATAGAAATGATGGTGCTTTCCACTGCATTAAGTATCTTCATCAACTGGCCTTTCTTACAAAATAACTGAGTCATATTCTGAATGAAGGAATTAGGAAGGAACATGGAAGACAACTTTTGAATTCACAGAGGACACAAGGAAACAAGAAAATTAGCGAGCAAACAATGGGTGAATGAAGGGATGGCAAAGAAAATATAAGTTTGCGCTGACCAGTTTCTGACAGGAATTAAACTGATATTCTGAAAGTTAATGTTATGAGTGACAACATGAAGAAATGGACTAAGATAGACATTTACCAAGCGGTGACATTTCAACCTGAAATAAACAAAAATCACCTTTTCCTAATAAGGTGTTCAACAGACATTGTTTTTGCAATCAACTAAATAGGCATGATTAAATTTATCAGTAAAGACAGTAGTTTTGTCTTTAAGAAGGTCAAATATGTCAGTGATCAGGAATGGAATACTTTTCCCTTTAATATGTTACTATGAAGCTCTTGAAGATGGAACATAGTTCATTTATAGAAATTTTTGAACACCATTGGCTCAAGATATTTCTCTGTTCTCAGCACTTACATGTCTCATCAGAGCCAGCTATTGCTATTCTGAGTGGGGGTTGCCATTCATTGTTGAACTTATCATTACAGAAAAGCTTTATACCCTATCATTTTGAGCAGAGTTAAATGTAATTCACTAGCCAATGAAGAGAAAATGCTGGAAACACCCAACAGCAAGCTACTGTGGCAACTCGGCCCTTCAGAGAATCCGCACATTCTGTATCACCCGCTGACATATTGACTCCTGGTGTCAGAAGTCATCGCCATGCATGGACCCCTCAGGGGTCTGGGGAATGGCAGGAAAGGTTAGAGGGAAGATAGCTCACATGGTCAGGCAGATTTTGTGGAGAGAGAAACCAAGTTTTGAAACGTACTGATCTGAAACATTTACTCTGCTTTTCCCTCTATGCAGATGTTGTTTGAGCTCGGAGTATTTCCAAATTTCCAGCACCGACAACATTTTACTTTGTATAGTGTAATTTCTAAACCTTACGTTTGAATGCTAAGTGAACATTTATTTTTTTTCACAGATTTACGACATTACTGAGATTCAGATCTTTGAGAGCAGACTTTCAATAGGCTAGTTTGAAATCTGGAAATGTTGCTAAATAATACTGATGATACACCAATCACTTTGAATACTGAACATTTTAACATTGACTAGCCATCCAACTCACTCATTGAGAGGTGAAAGACCCCATTTGGCACCTTCGGCTGATAACACGACTGCAACTAGGAAGTTGTGCTGATTTTACAGATTAGAAACCCTCCTGATTATGCGTTATTGCAACTACATGTGATCCTGTTTATAGCACATTTCATTTTGCAGATCAGATCACAGTGGTCATCTTTATGTGCGTCATTTGTTAAGGCTTTAATGAAATAGTTAGTGAAGCACAGCAAGACTTTAATATGCCGAAGGTAATAAAAGCTGAATGGACGTCATTGCCTTTGTATTCTAATATCAAAAATAATGTTGTGTATTATGAAGACATGAAGTTCAGTCTGTTTTTGAGATTACAGCAAGATATTCAAAGAGCATATAACTAGTTTTGATCCAAGAACATCTGATTATACATTGCATTCAGAATGAAACAAAGAGAATAAGGCTTTACAGTTTGGGAATAAAGAAAGCTCTTCATTTACAATAGAAGATCAAGGGCAGAGTTTCTCTCATGTTGACCGGGGCAGGGTTGAAGAGGAGAAAGGCAGGAAGCTCCTGGAAATGGATCCCTGAATGAGCACATCTTTTTCCAGGTTACCCCAGGGTGGCAATGATGCCAAGGTGGGAGCTTCATTGGATCTGTTGGCGAAGTAGTGAAGAAGTTTTGGAAGTGTTAAACTCATTGCAAACTACTTTACCTCCATATTCTGAAATTCCCAGCCCGGCAGATGGTTTATTGACCTATCAGAAATACAACAGGGCCACCATGACGAGTACAAAGTGGAAAGAGCTTACTCAGTGAAACTGAGAAGTTGGGGTAAAGTTTTAATCAAAGCCAAAGTGCTCCAGTCATGGACAGGTTACTGCTCTTCAATCAGAGAAAGTGAGCTGTCATTGTATGTCCCTGGTGGTTGTCAATTTCTTGGAAGGCCCTGCAACATGCTGGCACATCACTCATCTTCAGCTGCACTTGCCGGCTATTTGCCTCATCACAGAAAAGGAGCAGCTAATGTAGCTCCACCATCCATCTTTGCTGAGAGTCAAGGACAGAGGTCACATCACTGTCAGCTACTTCCTAGCAGCAGCAATATCAAATGCCTTCTCTTCAGCTCCTCCACCAGGTTGGTGGGATTGATATGAAGACTCAGCTGGAGGTTAGACCACCAATATAGAAGCATTCTCAATGTGGTTGAGCACTGGTGCTTCAGCAGGCTCTGGCTCTCACTCACCTGCAGCATCCTTCCCAGAGGAGCAAGTACTGGCTATAGTCAGCAAGGTGCCCGTCGGTGGAGGTTCCACTGCCTAAAGTCTCTGCTTCTTGCCCGAGGTGTGAGTAACCATAATGGTTTTTAATGTGGAGAGGAACCATTTGTCGAGGGTGGATGTGAGGCACTGATGGAAAAAAGGAACAGGTTGACAGTAAGCCTGAGTGTTGACTGTTCAGATGTGTGTGTGAGGTACCTGGAGTAACAATGGAACAGAGCTGTCAGATGTATAGGCCTCAGTACTGCAGTGTCAGGCTTGGCAGCTCAAAGCCACTCATTTCTTCAGCCTACTGAGGTCTTGGATCCTTTTGATACCCAGAAGGTCAGTGCAGACAGAAAGGGCCGAGTGGCCTCCTTCTCCACTGGGACAATTCTGTGGCGTGGTTTCTTCAAGGACCACACAATTGTTGCTAACCTCCTCAGCCACTTCCATCAAGCCTGCTGAGGTGTCCACTTTCTCTCTCCCATGTTAGAGCTCACATCAACGCAGACTCTCTCGGGCAAGAGATCAGGGAACAGCCTTTCACGGTGGGTGTACTGGCCTTGCAAATGGTCCAGAGAGTTTAAAGAGTGATCCTGGTGATGAAGGGCTCATCATATGAGGACTGGTTGAGGAGTCTGGGTCTGCATTCGATGGGGTTTAGAAGGATGAGGTGGGGATCTGATTGAAACTTACAGAATACTGACAGGCCTAGATACAGTGGATGTGAAGATGTTTCCAGTAGTAGGAGATCTACGGAACTGAAGGCACAGCTTCAGAGTGAAGACAGACTTTAGAACTGAGATGAGGAGGAATTTCTTTGGCCAGAGGGTGGTGAATTTGTGGAACTCATTGCCACAGTGACTTCTGGAAGCCAAGTCACTGAGTGTATTTTATACAGAGATAGGTTCTTGCTTAGTAAAGGGATCAAAGGTTATGGGGAGAAGCGCAGGAACATATCAGCCATAATCGAATGGCAGAATCATTGGGCCAAATGGCTAATTCTGCTCTTGTGTCTTATGGTCATATGCTAAATGGTTTTTACAGAGACAGATTCCAGATCTAATTGCTCCTACTACTGCATCAGCCAGTAAAAGGGTAAGATTCCACCTCAATTTCAGAACTTTCGGGAAAATGAATCTGTCGTTGTAAGTTGGATTGCTGTAATCTAATGTGAAATGAGATGGATTTGAATAATGAAGCTTTGAATCCAATAGATGATTAAATGGGACACAAGACTGAAGAAGCAAATACATAAAGAGGGCTCAGATATTCCAAGTGACCCACACAACATTAACAGGAAATACAAAAAAAAATTCTAAAGGACTCCAGTATTTTAAGACAATATAGCTCAGCTTAATTATTACACAGAAATCTACTGCTGAATGTTTTATTGCTAATGCATAACATGATTCAACTCACTGTCGTTGTTAGGTAATGTGAACACCCCTTCCCCTATTCTTTACTTTGAAATTTATACCTGCTCAAGAGATTTCAACAACAGCCAAGGAACAAGTACAGTTATCAGCTCAAAAAACAAACTAAAGTGAAAGAAATTTGTACTTATTGCCACCTTGGGAATAGGAGGCTTTAAAAATAAGGCATAAAGATGAGGATCGGGGCTGCCATTATCAGGAATGGCAAATGATGAATTTCTAATGCAGCAAAAGCAAAGGTTAAAGAATCTGGTGCATTCATTGCACCTTGAAAAACTGAGCCCATTGAATGTGCAATTACCAAGTGCAAGGCAAGTAATTTCAGCAACTTCCATGTGCAGAGTACATGCATGAGACAATGAGTATTCCACATTGGTTGGGGGTGGTAGGTGGTGTGGAAAGGGACACACAGTATTAGTAACGGTAATAGAGGATGGAGTAATTAATGAATACAAAGTCAAAATCCTCAACCTGTCTGGATTCTATTTCCTTTAAAAATATGAGAGAATATCTGAACAAAACCAAATTAAAAGTTTGCACTAGGGTCCCAAGTATGATTCCAGCCTCAGGTGACTGTCTGTGTGGAGTTTGCACATTCTCCCCGTGTCTGCGTGGGTTTCCTCTCACAGTCCAAAGATGTGCAGGTCAGGTGAATTGGCCATGCTAAATTGCTTGTAGTGTTAGATACATTAGTCAGAGGGAAATGAGTCTGGGTGGGTTACTCTTCGGAGGGTCAGTATGGACTTTTTGGGCTGAAGGGTCTGTTTCCACACTGTAGGGAAGCTAATCAGAATTATGCAGTTAATTTGTTTATTCTTCACTTTATATAATTCAGTGTGATTCAGTAGTGGTACAGTTGACTGAATAACAAATGTATTGGTTCAATAGTTATCCAGCAGTTCAGTGATTGCTTAGATGAACATTTCAGTGCAGTACTTGGCAAGGGCTACGTTGTCAAGAGATACTGGTGTCAGCCAAGATGATGAAGTATTTAAATATGGTGAGAAGTAAAAACCATAAACTTGCTATCTACAAATACAGCTGAAGTATAACCAACATGTAACAATATAAGGAAACTAACTAGCGTTTGTTGAAAATACCCAAGCAAGATAATGGGAATCAATTGGAATTAAGTAGCAGCGATTGAATTGCTGTATATGGACATAATGGGCTGAACAGACTCATTCCCAATCCAATAAAGACCCAATGGCAAGAAAGGTGAGCATCTTTAAGAGCAACTAATGCCCATACTCATCGAAGAGAAAGTCCACCAGATCAAATGCCAATCCAGCATGTTTCTTGACCTATCAGAAGCTGTAAATCATGAAACCCTGCCTCACACAAGTAGCTGACAGTCAATCCGAGACCGGCAGCTCATGCAGAGCGAACCTGAACTGTGAGAAGATACGTTCTTTTTCATCGGGATGAATTGTGGCATCAGGGTTATACAGACTCGGGAGGTGGGGCTCACAGGCAAAGGCCAGAGGATGGTTTTCAGTGGCAAATGCCCTCTCTGCATCAATATCATGAACTGCTCCCGGGGTGAGGCAAATATTGGACTCTCTCACCCTAGCAAGTCGATGGCTTTTTTTCCATAGGGAGAAAACAACCATCATTCTTACCTGCTGGGAAGGCAGGTAATTGAGCCAGTAATGGGTCAGGCCTTATGCAGTTGTTGATTGATTGAATGCTTAGGGGCTATAATAGGTGCTATATTGGAAAGATTGCCCATGCATCTTTACCCAGATCTTGATTGCTGAGGTTACAGGAAGGAGGCAGGTGGCAACTGGTTGGAATATTTATTACTTCCATTAGCTGCCCCACCAATTCTGGGGCAAAATGTCACTGTACATCTCCAAGTCAAAAGAATTCAAAACAAAGGTAGACTCTATAGATTTGAACACTGTCTTCCAATTCACAGCAGGGTTGTCTAAAGATTTCTGGTGAGGAGCCATATAGCAATGTTTTTCGCACTCAAGAGGATGAACAAATTTATAAAAATTGAGCTTTGACAAAGGGTCAGTTAGACTCAAAACATCAGCTCTTTTCTCTCCTTACAGATGCTGCCAGACCTGCTGAGATTTTCCAGCATTTTCTCTTTTGGTTGAACAAATTTAGAATTGGTGCAACATTAAACTTAAATTTCAAAATAAAAGTTGAGATATGAAGAAAACCCAACCTGCTTGAGCAAAAACAACAACATCAACACAATAAATTGAGAATATAAAACATGAGTGATTCATGAAGATGGCAATTGAAAATGTCAAGTAGCACAGTCAACTAATAAAAGTTTTTTTTGACTTTCATTTATGAAGCAGAGCTGGAGCGAGAGTGACAATACCCAAATCCAGATAACCTGGGAAATGGGAGACAACTGGGGTCAGTGAGGAGCTGAGTTTAATTAACACCAGTATTCAATGCACATACAACAGAATTCACATATGGATGGGGATTCAAAAGGTCCATGACCTTTCAGCCTGGATATTTCACCTTCCCTGGCCCAGTGTGCAGGTCATACACACAGTCACAAACAGACTTATTCACTTCAGACACACACACACACACAAACAGGATTATTCACTTCAGATATACACACATACACACAGACTTACTCACTTCAGACACACACATCCGCGCACACAGACTTATTCACTTCAGACACACACAGTCACACACATATACACAGACACAAACAGACTTATTCACTTCAGACACACACACACACACACACACACAAAGTCTCACACACACAGACACAGATGTATTCTCTTCAGACACCCACACAGTCTCACACATACACACACACAGACTTATTCACTTCAGACACCCACACAGTCTCTCTCTCTCACACACACACACAAGCAGTCACACACACAGACACAAACAGATTTATTCACTTCAGACACTCACACAGTTAAACACACACAGAGTCTCTCAACACACACATACACACACAGACAGACACACAGTCTCTCAACACACACAGACACACACACAGTCTCTCAACACAAACACAGTCTCTCAACACACACACACACACACAGACACACATGCTCTGGAAACTGAAAGTGGTCAGTGCTACTTACCTTCCCATTTATCAGACTAATCTCTTAGCAGTGATTACTGGTGAGAATCTGCATACAGTTAAATGAGCAGCTCTAAAGCTTCTTCCAGAAATCCACATTCCCCACATATCTTGGGCAAGGCCTGGTAGGATTCTGCATTGTCTTTGTGGCCACGCTCTAGCATATGGGCTACCTATTTCACAAACCATCCTTACAGCTTTGGCTCCAATATATTAAAGTAGTCCAGTCTTCCTTCTACAGGGCTCTAGGATGTGCTGCTTATTATTAGAGATTTTTATCCTATGTAATGTCAGAAAACAGCTGGCCATGGGCACCAGGATGCTTACATACATCTCCTTTAGACAGCCAGGTTGGCATGTTACAATGTTGGGATATTTCACATTGCTATAAAATACAGAATAGAGAGTATTTTCTGGACTCATAAAGGATAAATCATGAGCCTCGTCACATCTTCATTCTTTGTACCTTCATTCAACAGATCATTGCAATATTTTGTCCAGGGTTTCCTGAATATAAACACGACAGATTGGATTTTGCAAATGCATTCTCACAGCAGAGTTTGTGGTTCAGTCAAAGTGACATGGGCCCTGCTGACATTGATATAAATTCCCAACAATTGCGCTCAATACAAAGCTCCGCAGCTACAGCACAAATTCAAAAGCCACCAGCAAAAAGAGTCTATTGAAATGATTTGGCAATGAACCTTGTCAACAGCAAGTCCAAAACCTATTGAACCTTGAACATATCAAGGTTGGATTTCAACAGTACACATCTATGTAGCGCCATCCAAGGATGACAGGGATTTCTTAAATTCACCAAGTTCCTAATTTAAGAAAAACTGACCTAAAGCAAAACTGAGCTGAATAATGTTTCTTGTCGGGAAGGGATATAATGGGAAAAATTAAGCCACACCACACATGCACTTCTCTTAGTTGCTGGAGACAGGAGCAATGTAAACATTTTCTCAACAATTATTTACATGGCACAGAGAGATCAAAGGAACAGGGTTCATATATTTGTTATATAAATATATTAAACTGTTAATTTATGTTTCCAATGCGAGGAAATACTTTGAGTATTTTTTCAAAATATTTTACAAATTCAGATTTAACAACTGTACTGCACATTCTAGAAGACCGCTTCAACATTTAGTTTATGAAACACATTGTACATGCTGCAAAAACTCATTTCCTTTCAGTTCTTTGCTGATCATTTATGTTCTGCATTATTAATTTCTATAAATTACACACGTGTAATTACAACTTTCCAATGAAAGTAGGCTTTAAAAATATTAAAATAATATTTCTAACCGGCAGAATCCAATCAACAACAATCTGAAATACATTGCTCCTCTGAATGAAAGGCAAGAAAAAGTGCTGTGTGCACTAATAACGGCAGTAGAATAGCAATTATATTCCCCAGCTTGTGTACTGTGCCACAGTGAACAGAACGACCTCAGAGGGCCCAAAAAACATGTTGCAGCTTGTCATCCTACCATTCAATAAAACCCAGTGATAAGCTTTAAAACTGAATGTTCACTCAGGCAGGAATGGTATCTCTGCATCAAGAACAATTCATGCTGTTGTACTACAAGGTCCTACAGAGAAGCAAATCACATTGACCATGGTCAGGGCCACATAAAACTCAAAAGCTCTATGCTTTTATCATTTCTAATGGTATAACAATCATTTCCTCAGTCTTTCCTATGGGTAGGTGAGGAGAGACTATGACACAGTTTCATATCAGCTCATGAACACTTAACCATAATAAGTTGGTTGCAGCAATTTCAAATGAATCAATAGATTCATTTGAAAGGAAGAATTAGAAAGGGAGAAATTCCTGTACTTCAAACTGCCCGCATTGCTTTTTCTATTTGTGAAAACGATGATAATTCCTGTCTGGTGTTTTGCAATCTACAACAAGCAACACCAATTTTGAAATAAAAGCAGAAAATGCTGGAAATACTTAACAGGTCAGGCATGTCTCTGTTTCCCTCTCCACTGATGCAATCTGACAAACTGATGTCATTATTTCCAAATTCTAGTGTATACACTATTTAATTTTACCTGTCTGTTTTGAAATTTAACTAGCCCCCTGAAAAATCACTAATTAGCACTGCTAGGTGTTGTACACGTTGCCATTACCAGCTTATGTTTGGGATAGTTTGTTGCTACCATTCCTTTCCATTATAGGGTCTAAAGGACTATTTCAAACTGCTATTTAGTCTTAATTAGAATAGACCTTTGCCTTAAGCAAGATGTGCTTATTGCACAATAGCAATCAGATCCACATGGCATTATTAAGTTAAACATTTTAACTAAGATCTACCAGGAGATTCAAGATAATAGATTTATCCTTTTCTGTATCCCACATAAGCTCTTATGAAGTCATCAGATTTGATGAAGCTTAATGCAGACTCCAACATTAACCCTTTCACACATTACCTGATAAAACATCTTGAACCAAGCTGATTTTCCTCTTAGCAAACAACAATATATTTACATATATTATTATTCAAAGTTTGTGCGAAGATTTGTAGCTCGGGTGCTCGTTGCTGTGGTTCTGTTCACCGAGCTGGAAGTTTTTGTTGCAAACGTTTCGTCCCCTGGCTAGGCAACATCATCAGTGCTTGGGAGCCTCCTGCGGAGCGCTTCTTTGATGTTTCCTCCGGTGTTTATAGTGGTCTGTCCCTGCCGCTTCCGGTTGTCAGTTTCAGCAGTCCGCTGTAGTGGTTGGTATATTGGGTCCAGGTCGATGTGTTTGTTGATGGAGTTTGTGGATGAATGCCATGCCTCTAGGAATTCCCTGGCTGTCCTGTCTGGCTTGCCCTATGATAGTAATGTTGTCCCAGTCGAATTCATGTTGCTTGTTGTCTGCATGTATGGCTACTAAGGATAGCTGGTCGTGTCGTTTCGATAGCCACGAAACGACACGACCAGCAATCCTTAGTAGCCACACACGCAGACAAACAAAATGAATTCGACTGGGACAACACTACTATCATAGGGCAAGCCAGACAAAGAACAGCCAGGGAATTCCTAGAAGCATGGCACTCATCCACAAACTCCATCAACAAACACATCGACCTGGACCCAATATACCAACCACTACAGCGGACAGCTGAAACTGACAACCGGAAACACCGGAGGAAACATCAATGAAGCGCTTCGCAGGAGGCTCCCAAGCACTGATGCTGTCGCCTAGCCAGGGGACGAAACGTTTGCAACAAAAACTTCCAGCTCGGCGAACAGAACCACAACATACCCCTTGTTTCATTAGAGTCAGTCTCGGTACCAGAAACTTGGCTGCTCATGCTACATTCCCCTGAGAGTTCATCCACAAACTCCATCAACAAACACATCGACCTGGACCCAATATACCAACCACTACAGCGGACAGCTGAAACTGACAACCGGAAGCGGCAGGGACAGACCACTATAAACACCGGAGGAAACATCAAAGAAGCGCTTCGCAGGAGACTCCCAAGCACTGATGATGTCGCCTAGCCAGGAGACGAAACGTTTGCAACAAAAACTTCCAGCTCGGCGAACAGAACCACAGCATATATTATTATATTTGCCACTACCCTTCTCCCCAAAGACATCAGTTTCATAAATTCAAGTGGTCTGGAAATTTCACTATTCTTTCAAAATGGGTTCTCTACAGGCTTGGAAGTTGGGTAGATCTTTGATTTGAGGACTGTTAATTTTGATTTGTTCTTGATTCTGTGTGGTCTATAAATTCCTATAACTGTCCTACACTGAAGACTTTGTTCCTATTAAACCAGGTAGTCTAACCTTATCCAGAGGACCCATAAATCTGAATTCTTCCCTGTTGAATCAGGTAATTGCCCCATAACGTCATTCTTTAAATTCCTTCATGTAAGATGGCTACACTTCCATGTGATTTTCTTTTTATAACATGCTGTATTTCTGAACCAATTTCTTCTTGACCATATTTGGACTCTGTGCGCATTGGTCATCCCATCTCAATGTCATCAGCCAGTGAGTCATTTGCCACTGATCTTCAATGTGCGTAAGCAAATGACTTCTTCTCAATCTCCGCCTTCACCTGTAATGACGTCTGTAAATTCTTCACTTCAACATGCAGATTATTAACTTAAATGTTTTCATTTATCCTCTGTAGGTGACTTATTCGTCTACTAACCTGTTGACATTCTCAATCGTATAACTTTCACTGGCACTGATCATTGTTCCTTGAAAGATAAAGGATCAAAATTTCCCTCTTGAATTTGCGTTGTTTCATCATCTGACATTAAGTTCAATTTTTTTATATATATTTTTGATTCAACGTGCTCAGAGGCATTATGACAAACCTCTGGAGCAGATAGGGCTCAAACCTGGGCCTCCTGGCTCAAAGACAGGGACACTACTATTGTGCCACAAGAGCCCTCAAATTCAAACTTATATCTGTTGTTACAATTTGTTTCACCAGGCTCAGGAGATACCTAGCAACCTGCTCCTGATGTGATCTCCTCTACATCGGAGAGACCTAGCGCAAAATCGGGGACCGGTACAGGGAACATTTATGGTCCATACACTCCAACCAACCCCACTTTCTGGTTGCCTGCCATTTCAACTCTCCCTCCCACTCCCCCACTGACATGCCCATCCTGGGTCTCCTCCACCATCAAAATAAGGCCACAGGCAAACTGGAGGAAGACACCTCATCTTCTGCCTAGGGAGCTTACAACCATATGCCCTTAACACAGAATCCACCAGAGAATTTCTAAATCTCCCCACCCTCCAATCTCATCCCAGGTCCAACCCTCCCTCCCAACCCCCTTAATTTGACCCTACCTCTCCAACTTCCTTCCCTCCTATCCACTCCACCCTCCCCACTAACCAATCACAATCATCTCCTACCTGTATCCACCTATTGCCATTCCACTCACTTTTATCCCAGGTTCCACCCCCCTCCCTCTAGTTATTTCTGAGGCTCCTTCCCCTCCACCAGTCCTGATGAAAGATTCTGACCTGAAACATCGACTCCCCTCCTCCTATGATGCTGCTTGACCTGCTGTGCTTTTTCCAGCTCCACACCTTTCGACTCAGGGGGTGCCTGAACAGTTTCCATTAAAAATAGATCAGTCAGCTAAAGTGGGTTGTGCTCCTACATCTTTTTTACAAACTTGCATCTTCTTTCAAACTTTGCTGATTTGGGTCATCCCACTGTTCCTTAATGAAGATAGAATTTTCCAGTCCTGATAATCCGATATAAACACAAATTTCACAATAAGCAAAGAGATCTTCAATGTTTCTTGAGATCCTTGACTACCATGCCAGTGGCGCTGACTCTACAGCTGCCAATCCCTCAATGCTCCTGATGTATTCCTTCCAGGAAATCCTCATAGGCCAAAGCTGGAATAACTTATCTTCTGTCAGAAGTTGCCTGTAATTGTAAAATACCAATGGTGCTCAAAGTAAATGTTCTCAACCAACTCGCTGGACTTTGTTCTGCTCTTTCTTTGACATAATACTGCCAAATGGTAGCACATTGTCCATCAACCTTTTGCCTGAGATCATTGTCACTTTGCTGGCCACTGGTTCTTCTCAGACATACGAAACATATTTCTCACACCATCCTAACTAATATCAATACATTCTTTCTTCATTTAGTTACAACATGAGTCAAGAAAACCTAAAGAAATGTTCTACAAGTTGCCGCCTGACTGGTTGATCAACAACTGTTTCTTCCTGGACCAGCTTTTATATCTGGTATATCTTCGGACTAACTTGGCATAAGCTGGTCTCCCTTGATCTGTTCACTATCCATTGTAACTAGTTAAGTTCCCTTTGCTACTTCAAGAAACTGGAGGCCAAGCCAAGTGTACTTAATCAATTGTAGGACTTTTTGATGATCAATTATGTATACATTCTCTACTTTCTTGCACATTTTGTGGTATAGTATTGTTTATAATTGTCTTTAATCTTGAGAATTAATCCATTTCGACCATGCAACTTAAACTCTGTGGGCTGTAGCTTCTGTTTCATCATCCATAGTAAATGATCTGATAAGACAGTGATAACTTATTGCTGTATCAAGCTCAAAGTAAATGAGATAAGACGATAAGACTATAAGAAATAGGAGTGGAAGTAAGGCCATTTAGCCCATCGAGTCCACTCTGCCATTCAATCATGGCTGATGGGCATTTCAACGTCACTTACCGCACTCTCCCCACATCCCTAAATTCCTTGCGAGATTAAGAATTTATCAATCTCTGTCTTGAAGACATTTAACATCCCAGCCTCCACTGCGCTCTGTGAAAATGAATTCCGGAGGCCCACCACAGTCTGGCTGAAGAAATGACTCCTCATGTCCATTCTAAATTGACCCCCTCTAATTCTAAGCCTGTGCCCACGGATCCTAGTATCCCTGCCTGTTGGAAACAATTTCGCAGCGTCCACCCTTTCTAAGCATGAATTATCTTGTAAGTTTCTATTAGATCTCCCCTCGGTCTTTTAAACTCTAATGAATACAATCCCAGGATCCTCAGCTGTTCATCATTATGTTAGGCCTACCATTCCAGGGATCATCTGTGAGAATCTCTGCTGGACATGCTCCAGTGCCAGTATGTACTTCCTGAGATTGGAGCCCAAAACTAGACACAGTATTCCAAATGGGGCCTAACCAGAGATTTATAAAGTCTCAGTAGCACATCGCTGTTTTTACATTTCAACCTCTTGAGATAAATGACATTACATTTGCTTTCTTAACCACAGACTCAACCTGCAAGTCAACCTTTAGAGAATCCTATACTAGCACTCTGAGATCCCTTTGCACTTTGATTTTATGAATTTTCTCACCGTTTAGAAAATAGTCCATGCCTGTGTTCTTTTTTCCAAAAGTGCTCGACCTCGCATTTGCAGTGATATGCAGTGGTATCAACTAGACTTGGTTGGCTCACCAATTTCCTTCAGGAATGTACTGACTATCTTTTGTAATGCCGGTGGCTCTACTACAATAAAACCTGTGAATATTTTTTGTTGCTCTATAACTGTCCTACTTCTACACATCTTCTGGAAGTGACCTCAAGTTTTACTGATGTAGAGTTCTGTTTTCATAGATGTGCACTATTTGTGTCTGTGAGGTTTCCTCATTCCACAGCACCATTGCTGCCCCTTATCATCTTCTGTCTGTCCTTCTCTTTGTGTTGGCTTATCACAGGTGTCTTCACTGAATAGATTCTGAAGATTTAAAGAACTTCATCACAAGTATCAGTGCCTACTTTAATGCCTTAATGAGTTACAACATCATCAGATGTAGACTCTTATTGATTACAGTAGTATATTTTACATATTTTTTCTCCTGTAATTTCTCTCTGGAATTATTATTTAATCTTTGTACATCATAGTGTTTTACTTTTACAGAATCTCAATGATGTTTTATTATTTTTCCCAATTCGATTCTTACTTCTTCACTACAGCAATGTTGTTTCATTTTCCTTGTTTTAAAGCTTTAAGGTTGTGTCGTTTAAGAATTGTGGTTTATTTTCCTCTGTAGATCAGAGTCAAGAGTGTGGCACTGGAAAAGCACAGCTAGTCAGGCTGCATCCAAGGAGCAAGAGAATCGATGTTACAAGCATAGGCCCTTCCTCAGGAATGAGGCTTTGTGGTATCTACTCACTATGGTAGCAATGTTCATTGTGAACAGTCAGTACTCTTTTCTAATTTATAGTCTTTGCAGCCCATTGCTATTAATTTATAGCCTTTACAGCCCATTGCTGTTAATTTAAATTTTTCCTGTTCCCTAACGAGTGTTTTTAAGCTTCACTCATGAAGTGCCAAACAACTCCCATAAGTCCTTCTTCTGTAAGGACCCTGCAATATTCCAGTCCAACTGGTTTTTACTTTCTTCCAAGCCTACACCTTTTTTTCTGTGTCACCCCTCCTCTGGGAGTGTTTAAAACTCCATTCTACAAATGGCAGTGGATGCCCAACCAGTTGTTAATTTTAAATCTGAGGTAGATAAATTTTTATTAAGCAAAGGTATTAAGGGATATGGACCAAAGGTGGATATATGGAGCTAGGCCAGAGATTAGCCATGATCCTAATGAATGTTATGCCAGGCTCAAGAGACTACTCTGTTCCTATGTTACCTCCTAGTTTGCTGTCATTGAGGAGCCATCAGTATGGTTGCTTTTTCATGTTGTTGCTGGATCTCTGAGATCACCTCCAGCTTAATATTAACAAGTTAATATCAAAAAATGTAAAATACTCATCACAGAACACAGTTAATTTTTGTGGGAAAGTTTCTTCAAAGCCAACGTCAAGTGCCATTATGCTGCTCATTGCAAAATCTGAGCCATTAATATTCTGTACATAAAATGGTAAGGATTCTTTTATAAAGTTATCATGTAAATCGTTTAAGGAGCAACTGTAGTCATAGCTTAATTCAATCTTGACTTCTAAGCTATTAGCCATCTGTTTGCAGTGTTTATGGGAATAAGGTTTTCCATTGCTTTGAGTATTCAGACGAAGCCTATTTAAAAAGAGAGCCATGTGGCATTTTAACATGCCAGAAGCTCATGCGGCACAATAATTTAAATCTGCAGATGAAACTCAAATCTACCCTGCAGAATTGCTGATATGTGCAATTGAAGCCAACAATATTAGACAAACACTTTAATTGACCCAATAACCCAAAATAAAACCACTTGTCCATTCCTTCACAGCTGATTACAAATTCACTCTCATCTTGAAGAATGAACTAATAACCGTGAACTACAACATCCCGTGTTCTACGATAAAACCTTGCCTTCAATATTAGATTAGATTCCCTGAAATAAGGAAACAAGTCATTTGGCTCAACAAGTCCACACTGACCCTCCAACGAGCATTTGGTATTCTCTGTGATACCAAGTCACTCCTGTGTACATTTGTACATCATTATGTTTCAGGGACACCCATTCTGCCCAATGTCTGAACAAACAGGATTTAAACCAAAAATAGTTCCTTTCAAAAACAAAAACCAAAGTTGCTGGAAAAGCTCAGCAGGTCAGGCAGCATCTGTGAAGAGAAATCAGAGTTGAAGTTTCAGGTTCAGTGACCCTTCCTCAGAACTTTTCAATCCTTTCAATCTAATCGAGATATTCATGTACTTTGTATGTATGCAGGTCCAATCTCTTTCAAGACATACTTTGAAACAATGGTTAGGTGAGGCCTGATTCAAATCAGTAAACTGCTTACTTTAAAGATGTCGATAGTAGTCATGATTTGGAGATGCCGGTGTTGGACTGGGGTGTACAAAGTTAAAAATCACACAACACCAGGTTATAGTCCAACAGATTTAATTAGAACCACAGTAGCTTTCAGAGTGACGCTCCTTCATCAGGTGACTATCACCTGATGACGGAGCGTCGCTCCGAAAGCTAGTGTGCTTCCAATTAAACCTGTTGGACTATAACCTGGTGTTGTGTGATTTTTAACTTAGTTTAAAGATGCAGCTTATCCTTGGAAAAGATAAAGTAATGAAAGTGCAACACTTCTCCACATAAGACAAACTCAAACAATACGTTGGCACAATTCTTCACAGCATGGTGCAAGCTTCCCTCAGCAGCTTGGTTTTGAAAAATATATCAGTTGTCATTACAACTTCTATTCAACTTAACAACCCTCATCTCAGTCATGAAGCTGTTTTCTCCCTCTCTGTTCAAAATTAAAAAGGAAAGCCCAGCAACATATCTGACAAGTGTCTCGGTTCAGAGTTCCTGGAATAAGCAGTGTTAGAGGTATGGTGGCTCTGTGGTTAGCACTCCTGCCTCACAGCACCATGGACCTGAGTTCAATTCCAGCTTTGGGTAACTGTCACTGTGGAGTTTGCACATTCTTCCCATGTCTGCATGGGTTTCCTCCCACAGTCCAAGAATGTGCAGGTTTGGTGGAATGGTCACACTGAATTGCCCCAGAGATGTGCAGGTAAGGTGGATTAGCCATGGGAAATGCAGGGTTATAGGGTCAGGAGTGAGATACTCTTTGGAGGGTTGGTGTACATCTGATGGCCTGCTTCCATTACTAAGAAGAGTGAATGAATCATTCAATGCTTATTATCTTGGGGAAAGAAACTTCAATTTGTAATCTAAACACCTTCCATCTGGGTACCATACTTCTCTACAAGATTTTGTACATTTTAAAAGGTTTAATATAATTTTTCTACAGCAAATCACCACCCCCTCAAAAAATCTATCAAATAAATTTGAAATTGTAATTTTCTTAGAACAAGGCAATTTTTTGTGCTTTTAGGAAGTTTAACACCACTAGAAACTACATTGCCAGGTTCAAAGCTAAATGACTATATAAACAGATCACGTCTCATACTTTCAGAGAGCCACAGATGGGCTTGCCAGGTTGAAAGCAGATTTATGTAAAACTCAGGTTTGAACCTTCACTTATCAGAAGAAAACAGACTTGTGTTGCACCTGCTGCAGAGGACAGCTTCGTAAGGACAATTTCATGGATCAGTTTCACAACCTAGAAATCACTGAGGTGTCAGTCTGCTGGCGGAATTCTCCATGGTTTCAAAAGGCATGCTTAAAAAATTGAAATATTCATAAAATAAAATGTAAAGTAAAGAAGAACAAATGCCTACTATATACTCTCAATCTATATTCTCCACTTTATGAAAGTAAAGTACTAAAAACAATTTTAGTAGAATGCAGAACACAACTATATTTTTGACACTTTGACCTCTGAGAACTAACACAATGCCCTGTTCTATTCTCAATGTTATCAAATTTTAAAGTCAAGAAAATTGTTTCTCTATAAAATTAAATGGTGAATCTACATTTAGGACAGAAAAGCATTCAATCCATTTATCTGTGCCATTGATAGCCCTTTATAGGATTGATCTGAATACACTGCCTGAATAGCTGATTGTAGTAAAATATTCCATGCTCCAATAATCCTATGTTAAAAAAGATCTAACATTCCTTACCATTGGTCCAATGATAATGCTGAGTTTCATAATTTTGATCATCAGAGATTTGCTCAAGGGCTTTACTGACCTTGTCTGTCTATCTCCTATTTAAATTTATTCAATGTCTCAACACTCTGTGGCACATAATTCCACCAATTAGTGAATTTGAATCACAGTTTTGAGAGATGTAATTCCTCTTTGCCTGTGTTCGAAATCAGCCACTCCTTAGCCTAAAACTATGATCTCTCATTCTAGATTGCCCTACAAGGGGAAACTTCTGTTCAACCTACCTTGTCAGGCCCTTTTAAAATGTTATACACCTCAATTAGATTTCTTCTCATCCTTCCAAACCCTTCTGAGATCAACTTATATCATTCAATTTCTCCTATAAGACAAGCTTTCATCTCTCAATTAGTCTAAAGAACCTGCTCTGAACTGCCTCCAATGCAATTACATCTTTCCTCAAGTAAAGTAACCAAAACTGTATGCAATACTCCAGACGCAGTCTCACCAATTCCTGGTATTCCTTGGACATTTCCCTGGTTTTATACTCCATTCCTTTAGCAATAAATGCCAAAATTCAATTTGCCCTCTTTCTTACCTGCTGCATACTAGTTTTCTGCTACTCATTCACAAGGTCACCCAGAGCTCTCTGCATTGAAGCGTTTTGAAGATTCTCTCCATTTAGATAGAAGTTGGCCTTTTTATTGTTTTGACCAAATGGATAGCCTCACTTATCCACATTAAACTCCATCTATCAAATTTTGGCCCATTCATCCAATCTATCTTTATCCATTTGTAAATTTTTTTACTGCAACTTACTCTCTCACTTATTTTAGTGTCATCTGCAAGTGTGGCGACAATATATTTTATCCGTAGTCATTAACATCGTTTGTAAATATTTGGAAACCTGAGAATTGTACCCTATGGGACTCCACTAGTTGCAACTTGCCAACCAGAAAAAGAATAATTTAGGTGTTACTTTCTGCTTTCTGTTGGTTAGCCAATCCTCTATCCAAGCTAATATATTACCCCCAACCCATATGATCTTACCTTGGGTAGTAACCATTTGGGCAGCACCTCATCAATGCCTTTGACAGGCCAGATATATTACATCGACAGCCCTCCCATCTTTTATTTTGCTTGTTACATCTTTGAAGAACTCTAGCAAAATACTGAAATCATAAAACCAAGCTGACTCTGATGAATTGTATTTTGACTTTCCAAATGTCCCATTACTATTATCTTAATACTGGATTCCAATATTTTCTGCCTCTATTTTCTTTTGAATAAGGCGTTATATTGGCAATTTTCCAATCCACTTGAACCTTTCCAGAATGCAGGAAATATTGGAAAATGATCACCAATGCATCCACTTTCTCTGCCGCCACATCCTTTAAGACCCTAGGGTGTAGGTCATCAGAGTCAAGAGTATAGTGTTGGAAAAGCACAGCACGTAAGGCAGCATTCTAGGACCAGGAGAGTCAATGTTTTGGGCAAAAGCCCTTCATCAAAATGTCAACGCTCCTGCTCCTCAGATGCTGCCTGGCCTGCTGTGCTTTTCCAGCAACACACTCTTAACTCTAGTCTCCAGTATCAGCAGTCCTCATTTTTGCCTGCATGCCATCAGATCCTGGCGGCTTGACTGCCTTTAATCCCATTACTTACCTCTGTATCTTTTTCCTAGAGATGGTGATTGTTTTAAGTTCCTCCTTTTTTACAACCTCTGCATTAGCTTTTACAATTGGGATGGTTTCAGAGTCCTCTGCTGTGAAAATGGAGGCAAAAAAAAAGATTTTACTGCTTCTGTTATTTTTGTGTTCCCCACTTTCAAATCCGCAGTCTTGTCCTCTAAGGAGCCAACATTAGCATTAGCTCCTCTCTTGCTTTTTGATATACTTACTGAAACTTTTGCCATCAGTTTTTACATCTTGTGCTAGTCATCTTTTATAATTAACCTTTGCAAAGATCCACTGTGCAGGAAAACAGTATGTGCAAGCTCCATTATAAAATAGCCCTGAATATAAAATAAAATACATGCAAACTAACATTAGCAGCATGAGAGCTGTTAGTTTTATTGAATTTTGCTTCACAGCATTAATTTGTACAACATTGGTACGATTTCATTTTATATATAATTTCCGTATTTAATTGTTAACACTGGAGACGAGCACAACTTTTAAATTTGTGCAGTGTGCGTACGTTTCTTCTCAGACCGCACCAAAAGAAGACCTTATAATTTATTCCATAGAAAAAATACAGCATTTTGATTCTACCAGTAGATTTCTGTTTGTACCATGGAGCATCATTGGACTTTGAATAAATATCAGCATAAACTGTGCAACAAAACAAAAACCCTGAAACTTCTAACACAGTGAAAGGAAGAAAAAAGGTAATAAATAATTAAATGTTGCCTTAATTGACATTAACTGTTAACTGTTGACATTCTGCTTTTCATTTCAATGTTGGACTGTGAATTCATGAACATTCAAAACCACATCAATTGGCTCCTAAAGATGTTCAGTCAATTGCAATTTACATCTTTTGAACAGGTGTATTCGCAAGTTTGGTCCAGGTTTACAACTGAGGAAATGCTAGAAATACTCAGCAGGTCTGACAGCATCTGTAATTAATATTTCATTCGAAAGGTGATCAACCTGAAACATTAAAAATAAAACAAAGAACTATGGATGCTGGAGATCTGAAACAAAACCAGAATTTGCTGTTTTTAACTCAGTAGGCCTGGCAACATCTGTGGGAAGAAAGCAGAGTTAACGTTTTGACTCTTCATCAGAACTGATAATAACAGCTTGGAAGAACTGGTATCTGTGCTGAAGACCAGGTTGGAGATTGGTCCAAAGAAGTGAAACTGAATAAGTGACAATAAGGGCTGAGGGTAGCAGCAAGTAGGTATTCTGTGTTGAAAAACAAGCATATAACGTGATAACAGGCCCGAGAGCAGGTGAGAACAGGATGGCTGTGCTAAAAGCAACCCATGTCATGACAGGACTAGGTAAAAAACATAGGAGGATAGAATCAAGCTTTGAAGTATTGAACTCGATGTTGAGTCACAGACACTTATAGAGGTTTATAAAATCAACAGGGGCATGGATAGGGTGAATAGCGTCGGTGTTTTCCCCAGAGTAGGGGAGCCCCAAACTAAAAGGCATAGGTTTAAGGTGAGAGGGGAATAATTTAAAAGGGACCTAAGGGTTAACTTTTTCACATAGAGGGTAGTTCAAGTATGGAATGAGCTGCCAGAGGCGGTGTTAGAGGCTGGTATAATTACACATTTAAAAGGCATCTGGATGGGTATGTGAATAGGAAAGATTTAGAGTGATATGAGACAAATGCTGGCAAATGGGACCATATTTATTTAAGATATCTGATCGGCTGGACGAGTTGGACCAAAGGGTCTGTTTCAATGCTCTACATCTCTATAACTCTATAAATCTATGGTTGCAGAGTCCCTGAGCAGAAAATGAAGACCTGAAACATTAATACTGTTTCTCTCTCTATAAATGCAGAATACTCCCAGGAGTTTTTGATATATTTCATATTTCCAACAATTATAGCATTTTGCTTTTGTGTTTCAACTGAGAAACCAAATTATTGTCAATCTCGATGTTATGTAACCGAGTCTCTCAGTTCATTTAGCTGGCAACTAAAATGTGTCAAACCTAGTTTGATTAAAGTATTAATCTCTTATCAGTTGTGCCATGAGTAAGAGTAGAATCCACTCCTCACTGCTAATGACATGTTTCAATCACTCACAAAAGGCTAATTTCTTCTCTTACGTTCATGTTTGAAAAGAAATGCAACATTCCAGATAGGATACCATCTCCTCACAGAATAAATGAAACATCTTAATATACACATGCAGGCAAATGGGCATTGGGTCTATATATATTCCACTGCTATCAGCTGTTCATATCTATGTGTGTGTACAAAGACAAATTGGTCTCAGGACTCATGATTTTTTTTTCATGAGCTATGTCCTGAAGATTTAAAGGCTGGTTTCCAACCAGAAGAAGTTCAGACTGTATTGAGTTTAAGTTAAACTACAATTCTTGAAATTGTGTCAGGTTTATCAACAATGCCCACAATGGTTGTTCATAGTCAATTGCAGGGCAACAACTTCCTACATTCTAAATTCCATTAAGCTGTCAACCAGAAAATATAATTAACAGTAACATGTAAGTCCAAACAGCTCCAGTGAGCTGTTAAGCAGAAAATAAATAGGGCAAAGTGCCAGTAGATGTTTCATCAGTACCAACACTTGCAGCTCAGTACTTGCTTAATGTTGAAGGTATAGTGTAATTGTCAGAAGACTGTTGTCACTGGTCAAATTCTGACTTTTATGCATTTTTTAATGCAATGTGCAACATTGGCAAGCCACACACTGTCATAACTAGAAGATCTCTTAGTTACAGAAACCTGCAGATGGTACAAAACAGCACAGTGGTTTTCAAACCAATTGGCTCCTCTATCTGGAAGTACTGGCAAATCCCCATGGATTCTATCCATAGAATTTCAAAAGGTGTCTGCAACAAAGATAGACAATGTAACAAACGTAGCAAGTTTTGCTTAATATATTTTGACAATAGAAACAACTGTTTTCAATATGTGCTGACAGAAATATTGATTTAACATTATTCATTCATAGAATCCCTACAGTGTGGAAACAGGCCCTTTGGCCCAACAAGTCCACACTGACCCCTCCAAAGAGTAACCCACCCTCCCCAACCTATATTTACCCCTGACTAATCCACCTAACCAACACTATGGACAATTTAGCCTGGCCAATTCATCTGACCTGTACATCTTTGGATTGTGGGAGGAAACCAGGACACCCAGAGGAATTCCATGCAGACACGGGAAGGATGTGTAAACTCCACACAGCCCGAGGCTGGAATCGAACCTGGGTCCCTGGTGCTGTGAGGCAGCAGTGCTAACTACTGAGCCACCCCCCATATCCTTGGAATTGCCATCAACTCGACTTCATAATTAATTCAAATGACTTATTTGTTAGCACTCAGAAATCAGCGTTCTCACTCCCTTGGGGATGCAATGTGCAGAATCGCAGCACTTGAGCATCAAATTGGGTTAAACAACATAAGTGGTTGCAACTACGCAAGAACCATCATGGATGTCAAATCATTTATTCTGTTTAAAACTACACATTTACTGAAGTAATTACATGCATTTCTCAGCTCCTATATGTGCAATATGTAGATCTGCCCATTCACACAAATTGCTTGAGATGCATACAATATTTTACCATCCCTAAAGCCATTGACCCAGCCATTTGCATTATGAAATATTGGGTTAGAATTTACTGTCAAAAGAACAACATGACTGGCAGCATTTATCTGTATTTGTGCACAAAAAGCAACTTCTTAGGAGGTGATTCCACATGAAAACCCCAAAGTTACAGGTAGGATGTGCCAATCCACCATTAACTCTACAAACCAGACATTGCTATTGGATTTACCATAAAGTATATTAAATAATCTGCAATTCAAATAGTTGCATAGTGATTACAAACTAAACTAACTATAAGGTCTGGGTTGGTGAATTTCAGTCTCTGTAATAAGGCTTCTTTACTATAAATGACCTCTCTGGCACTGAAAATTGGTTTGTTCAGCTTTTAATTGTTAGAGCTTTTATAAACAAATTATTTTTTTTTCTGTTAATTATCATGCATGGAGTTAAAAAAGCAATTGCTAAGTCCTGGTTTTAGATATATATCTGTGTATTTAGTCACTGCTTTAAAAACATTAAACAGCTTCACAAAGATGGCTACTATAATCATGTGACTGATTTTAGTAGTAACTTTCTAGAAACTTCTCAAAGGTAATCAGTCAAGACAGTGACTCAGTGGTTAGCACTATTGGTTTACAGTGCCAGGATCCTGGGTTCATTGACACATCTTTTTGAAATAGGTGTGACTTACAATTTGACTGTGCAGGAGTTTTCTTGGAGACAAAATTGCCCATAGTGTTCAGGGATGTGTAGATTAGGTGCATTAGCCATGGGAAATGCAGGATTAGGGGAATGGTTCTGGGTGGGATGCTCTTCAGAGGGTTAGTGTGGACTTGTTGAGCCAAATAGCCTGTTTCCACACTGTATGGATTGAATTCTAATAGCAACCACTGTCTCATTTACCTCTTGATGTGACTGGAAAGACAGAAATATTGTGTTATAAGCTTCTACAGAGATGACTGTCTCCAAGAAAACTCCTGCACAGTAAAACTGTAAGTCACACCTATCTTGTAATGGTGTGTTAATGACTTGCCGCTAAGTTAAGTTGAAACTTTATTGCTGGAACAGCACAGCAGGTCAGGCAGCATCCAGGGAACAGGAGTGCACAGTAAAACTGTAAGTCACACCTATCTTGTAATGGTGTGTTAATGACTTGCCGCTAAGTTAAGGAAAGGGTCACCTGTTTATTTGCATTGTAAGCTTTTGTCTTGATGTCAACTGCCTTTAACTCTCAAACTGCCAAGACGACTTGGTCATAACTCCTATAGAATTGCCCACAACTGCCTTTTTAACCACAGAGTTTTGAAATAAAGGATTAGCGCTATCCAATACTACAGGTTCTGACAACCCTAACTCCACAGCACAAAGAAAAAGCCTCTGGCCTATAAAAGCCACAGCCACCAACATGTATTGTGCCTTCCAAAGGCATCTCTTTTACTCAATTACATTTGATATCTCTTACGATGGTGTAAATAAGAAAAAAGAGCAGTAGACCAATTGGCTCCTCTGTCTCAACTCTACTTGTATTATCCCCATTTCCCCTAATATCCAAAGAAGCTACCAGTCTTTGTCCTAAATATACTGAACAGAAGATCCATATACCTCTGAGATAGAGAATTCCAAAGATTCACAATACTTTGCTTGAACATCTTAACCCTAAATGGCTGAACCCTTATTCTGATACTGTGACACTCACTTAACATCCAGGGGAAACATCCTTCCAGCTTCTGTCCTATCCATGCTTTTAAGAATTATATGATTTTTCAGCAGGATTTAGAAATCTTCCAAAATCCAGGGTATATTGTCTCAATCTATTTAATGCCATCTCATTGCACTACCAGCTAATTCCAGGATCAGTTGAATCAATATTTAGCACTCTGAGGAATCATATTCTTCCTTAAGTGAGGACATCAAACTTACAGAGTGCTGCAGATGGAGTGTCCCACCAAAGGACCTACATAGTTATAATAACACTGAAACAGATTACGTTCCTGAAAATTGTGACTTAAAGTGAAGCTTCCCATAAGAATCAATGTTATGGCTAGAGTTAGGTTCAGTCAGACATTTCTCACCAGAAAAAAATGCCATAAATGGAAAACTGTACTCTGCATGTGCTTGCGTGTAGTCTTTGCTGTAATAACTTGTAACATAAAGTGCATCACTAACATAACCCAAATACAGTACAATAGTATTTAGAAATTACTACACTTGCTTCTACTGTTTACAGTACTATTTAGGTTGACCAGGTTCCATCAATTGGCAAAAACTGGTCAGTGCAGCTAGCAGTTGGACTCCCACAAATACTTGCACTGACTGACCTCTGCCAACAGATGGAGTTAAGGACCTCAGCGCAAGTTCAAGGGCAGAGCCAAGAGGGAAGAACAGACCTCGAGCCTAAGGCAAGGAGGAAATGGGAGGCAACACCAGAAAGACAGGCTGCTGCTGAGCACCATTGCAAGAGGAGGCTAGGACGGAGATGAGTGCTGGAGGGACACAAGCTGGGGGCCATGAAGTCAGAACACAAGAGCAGGAAGGAGGCAAGACCAGGTGATAATACTTATGGGGAGGTGACACTGGAAATGGGCTGGAAGACTGACATTTGTGGGTATGGGGTTGGAGGGTTAGTGAGGGGCATAAGTAAAAGGAAATCTAGCAAATGACATTAAACTGAAACTGACAATGTTAAATGGCTATACCAAGACTACTTCTTTAATGACATTAAAGTGAAAAAAGATTAAGTAAGACAACATCATGTGGAGACTTACTTGTGCATGATGCCTAGATCTCTGAACACTAATACTTCCCAGTTATAATCCATCTGCCAAGTTCTTACCCACATACTCAATCTGGCTAGAATTTTCTGCAACCTCTTTGCAGCCTCTCAAAGCTTTCTTTCCCACTGAAGATTACAGCATCAGCAAACTTCCAGTCAGAACCTTCAAGTGACATTAAAACTGGAATGTAAATAGCTGAGGTCCTCACACCCATCCTGTGGTACACCACCTCATGACAGTCTGCCAATCTGTAATTGTTTTATAATGTTTTTACTCAAAACATCAATGTTCTATGAGACAGCAAAACCTAAGGATCAAGAAATCAGTTTTTTAAAAAGAAGTTTTACTTAAAATACATGAACAAAAGTTTGCTCGACTACAGCATCACATGCCACAAAATCCAATAGTCCTCACTCCTTGAGTTTCTCTATCAGATTTCTATGTGTCATTGACTTCCAGTATTAATCCATAGGTGCCAAATGAGAACAACTCCTGACTGATACAATAATGGTTCACTGTCTTTGTTGCATTTCACCACATAGATCTAAATTACATTAACAATTCATGCTCTCAACCTCAAAATGAAAGTTCCGATCCAAGGAGGAAAACTTTATGACTTCTCCTATGAAATGAAGAATTTTATATGAGAGATTAATGGGTTTTTTTGTCAGAAGTGCATAATTTTGTATCTTTTTATACTATAAAATTGAGTCTTTCCTCATGGTATTTTAACAGGGGCTTCAATTATGTGGTCATCCTCAGCACCCCCTTTTCAAAGCCTCATGAGGAGACCATGAGACAGAGCATTCCAAGTAAGGCTTAACCAAGGTCATATACAAATCACAAAGATTTCTGGTAAATTGCTTTCTGAATACTGCTTGGAATCCATTTATTTTAGATATAGCTGCATGCCAATTGTCATATAATTTAAGAGATTGTTGTACTAAAATACACAGATCTTGTTCTTTTACCACAGACTTTACCTATTACTGAAGTATTTCATATATATGTTCAGTATTTGACCTGTGCACGTGCACGGTACAGAATCCAAACTAAGTTATATACAATTTAGCAAAGGTGGGCCGAATCCCCAATATGCAGTATTATTTGCAGACACAGCTGAATTCCCAACGCAACAAAACTCATTTTTTTTTAAATAAAAAATTATTCATTTGTGGGTTGCGGGCATCACTGGCTGTGCGGCTGTTATTGTCTGTCTCTAGTTGCCCTTCAGAAGATGGTGGTGAGCTGCCATCTTGAACCACTGCAGTCCATTTGCTGTGTGTTGACCCACAATGCCGTGAGGGAGTGAATTCCAGAATTTCAACCCAGCGACAATGAAAGCATTCATCATTTGTAATACAAGCAGAGGAAAACTCATTCACTTCTCTGCACCACTTCCCATATTTATTTATCAGTAAAACTGTTCCATTCTAGATCACTTCTAAGCAGGAACTTGTAACTTTTACAAGCGTCAGGCTCTCACATTTGGGCACTGATGGAGAACGCTCCAGCAAGAGAAGAACATTTTGAATAGTCTGTTACATCATCCCAGCATAGATTTTATAAATGAATACAGTGATTTGTATTAAAGAGATTGAAAACTGCACTTGGCGTCCTGCACAAAAACATCATACCGAGGGAAAAGGAAGCTCACACATGCTGCTTCAGTCTGCCACGTTAGATTAAAATAGTAATCAATATGTGAGCAGGGAACATCAGAGTCCCTTCTGCAATACAAACCTGTATGTTTACAATGGCACAGAAGTTTCCCTCCTGTTTTCCCAGTAGCTATGAAAGAGCTTGAATGAAATGGCTCTATTTTAACTGAACTGTTGGCAATTGCTTTTGAGGAAAACTGATGTATGGTAGTTCAGATGCAGCAAGATAATTTTATGAACAATTTGGCTGAGGAAGTTGATCACATAGCACAGAATGAGCCATTTTACCCAACTAGTCTGTGCTAGTGTTTACACTGCATGAATCTTCACCAATTCTATCTTCCCTAAATCAGTATTCGCCAATTTGCTCAAATTTCCTTTTGAAAGCATCTAAACTGCATATCTCAAACACTGCTTGTGATTGCAAGTTCCACATTATAATCACTTGCTGTAATTCCTCACTTTCACTATTGGATTTATTGGTAACTAACTTGAATTTATGGCTGCCAGTTTTGCTTTCGCTCCATATCTATCCCAGCTAACACCTTCTAGACAACCTCTATCAGGTGTCCTCAAAGTAATCTCTCCTTTCTAAATAGCCTCAACCTGTTCTTATATTTACCAAAGGCTGCAATCGCTGGGTTCTGATATCATTCTTTTTTGCACATTCTCCAATACAATACTTCCTTGATATATTAACTGATTAGCTGGGTGATGAGGGGAGGGGGGTTTGGATTGATGTAGTGATGCCCTGACTAGAATGTGAAGGGAAAATGGATTACCCTCATAGCAAACAAATTGATGAAGGACGGACTTGGTCTGGTGGTGGTCTGGTTAGTAGAGAGAATGAGGATACTAAAATCTGTATCCAACTGATAATCTAAATGAGTATGAGGATTAAACTACTGTCAACCTCCTGGGTAGGTGCAGGAAAAAAATAACGCATCCAAGTTCTATAACTTAGCGTGGAAAATTTATTCTGCATTTTGACACTCTTGTCAAAGTGAGCAGGGCAGATGCTGTACGTTCAGCAGCGGTTTAAGAAAGGGAAGGAATACTAATGATCTCAACATAGCCTGTTGACGAGGTAAAAGTGACTTGTTTTTTGCAGTCAGCAGCAAAGATATGATGCCACACTTAAACCCACTCGCAAGCTTGTGTGAGCTTTTGAGCAGCACTTATAGTGAGCAGACATGTTTTTAGTGTGGTGTTCTCTACTGGAGATTGGCAGGTAGTGTGAACAAGGCCACAGTGTGTCTCTTTTCTCACACAGCAAGTAGTGACAGTAGTGAATAAACTATCTGCAAGCGTGGTGGAGGCACGTTCAATTGAGGCATTCGAGAGAACATTGAATGTTATTTGGGATTGAAATAATGTACAAGGGGATGGGAAAATAAAAAGGAGATTGTCAGTAGGTAATTATACTCATTTAATGAGCTATTCAGACATGATGGGCCAATGGCCTCCTTCTGCACCATAACCCTGCTGTGATTCTTCAACCTGGTGAAAGTATCCTCACAGACATGGCTTCTGAAACAGACAGTTGGAATATTGCATTCAATGTGCAATATGTACAGAGGGATGGCATGGTAGCTCACTGATTAGCACTGCTGCCTCACAGCTCCAAGGATCCAGGTTCAATCCTAGCCTCAGGCGACTGTCTGTATGGAGTTTGCACATTCTCCCTGTATCTGTGTGAGTTTCCACCGGGCGCTCCGGTTTCCTCTCACAGTCCAAAGATGTGTACGTTAGGTGAATTGGCCATGCTAAATTGCTCATAGCATTCAGGGATGTGTAGTTTATGTGCATTAGTCAGGGTAAATGTAGTGTAATAGGATAGGGGAATGGGTCTGGGTGGGATATTCGTCGGAGGATCAGTGTGGACTTGTTGGGCCAAATGGCTTGTTTCCACACTGTAGGGATTCTATGAAAGTGGAACAGGAAAACAAAGATGAGATTGAGAGGCAAATAAAAGGGACAAAAAGTAGTTAATAAAAACTTAATCCCCAATCAACATTTCTGAAGAATATTTGTAAAATTAAATGTTTGGGTCAAAGGGGTTATTTCAAAGTAATTAAGATGTATCACACTGTTAAAGCTAATTTACATTTGAATACATCAGCTTTAATTTTTTCCAATGTCTTTCATGGATATTTGGTGAGCAAGTAGCACAACCAAGGGCCCTTAAGTGTTTTAATGTTGTATTTCTCAGTGAGATACTAGTGTCATGAAGCTTGGAGAAAATGAGTTAAAACGAGGCAGCAACATCCTGATTTCCATGTTTAAATGTGTAAATTTTCGATGCCTGAAATTGCATAGAAGCTGTGAGTGCTTATGGCCTCTCAGTTACTGTTATTGCAATGTCCAGGCTGCTATCTCTCCTCCTTCCCTACCACAAGCAGAAAGGACAAAACAATAGACTCAGCAACAATGCAGTTTTAATCACAAACCTAAATTAACCAAAGCATCTGTCACAGCAAAGGAGTAGACTTACAATTCCAACAAAGTTTACTTTTAGTTGTAAAACACAGATATATTAGTATTCTAATTTCTCTCTTGTTGAACACATTTTCCATTCATTACATTCCTATCGTAAATCCAGTACCACAACACATTAGTAAATGTTTTAGTCATTGACATGTAGGACGCAAGTAAGGCTTTGAGACCAAAACAGATGATGCTGAATGTACTCTGCATCTGTGGAGATAGGAAGAAAGTTTAACATCTCAGGTCAATGATTTTTCATCAGAAATGAGACACTTAACAAATCTTAAAGCAAGAAGGTGGATGAGAGGAGTTAGAAAGAACAAGGAAGCTTTTGTGACAAAAGGGATTAAATGACAAAAGGGAAGATCATGCAAATAAGAAGAAAATGGTCATCGTCCAAGTCAAGTAGCAAAAGATGGCACAGAGGAGTGGTAAACAGCATCAGCAAAACCTTCACCTGCATTTGTATTGGAACAAAAAGGGAACAGTGGCAAAGTTCTGAGATTGTTAAACTCAGTGTTGATTCTGGAGGGTTGTGAAGTGTCTACATATGGAGCGCTATCTCTCCATCTCCGTATAGTTTGCAAGACTCTGGACAAAGATGGGATTTTTGATGCAAACGTGTAGCAGGGCTGGAGGCTGATCAGCCCAGAGTATCCCATCCTGAGCTAGCATTCCAGTTTATACTCATAGACTCACCCCAGAGCCATTTCAGAAATGGCAGGTGAGACAACTCCTATGCTGACTGGAATATTTTTTATCTAATAGGTGCATTGATTGAAACAATGCCCGTGAGAGGAGATGGAGTCGCAGGAGCTGGATTATGGGGAAAGGGCAGTGCTCCAGTAGGATTTTTAAAACAACCCCACAATTTATAAATAGGCAAAGCAACGGATTGTTTTGTGAACAGGTTCCCCTTCAAAAATGCAGGCTGGTACCAGTGAAACCTGTGGAAAATGGTTGTAGGGACTGAAAGATGCCTCAATCTCAGGCTCCTTTTTTCTCCCCCTATGTGTATGTGCAGTACACCACACTCACTATCTGCCAGATGACCTCCTCTCAGTCTACTGGTGTTCCCAGCTGGATGTGACCCATATGGTGTTAATTGGCCTTCGGTCAAAAGTTACTTTCAGGTTCTAATTCCAATGCAGTGAGGAGTCATAACCCAGAAACAATCAAGTTCCCAATCCCAGGCCAAACTTACAAACCAAAGACCCAAACCAGAGACTCAACACAGGGAGAAATATGATCATGGGGACTGGATCAATGGGTCTACCATTGTGTCACATATATGAACCTTAGGACCAGACAGCAGTGAGCTGTGTGGGGTTGAATGTGCAGGGAACAAATAGAACAACAGATTTGGGTGGCACGGTGACTCAGTGGTGCCTCATAGTGCTAGGGACCCAGGTTAAATTCCACCCTCAAGTGACTGTCTGTGTGGCGTTTGCATATTCTCCCCACGTCTGCACAGGTTTCCTCTGGGTGCTCCGGTTTCCTCCCATAGTCCAAAGATGTGCAGGTTAGGTGGATCGGCCATGGTAAAATGCAGGCTTACAGGGATGGGGTGGAATGCTCTTCAGCGGGTTAATGCACACTCATTGGGCTGAATGGCCCCTTCCTGCACTGTCAGGATTCTTATGGTTCTAAGCTCTCCAGAGAAGAGATAATCTGGGAAACAATAGCTCTAGGTTCTGTGGTGGGCATAGTGGTTCAGGGAGACAACATTGTGGTTCAGTGGATTGAAATTTCTATTGAAGTATTTTTACAAATTTCTGGTAATTTTCTGTGAGAAACGATGACTGCAAAGAAACGATGATTATCAATTATTACAAACATAAAGGGAAAACTTTTTAAATCCTTAACTTCATTTTTTTTGTCTTTGTTGTAACTACATGAATGTTCTGGGTAGGTTTGAGAGCACTTGTCTACAGAATAAATTTATGACAAAGGAAAATGTAATTAACAGAACATCATCACCTTGAAAAAATAATAAGGATATAATTTTACCTGGTGTAGGAACATTTTGTGGTTATATTGACACAGAAGGTGGTGTATGATATGAATTAATCACTTATCAAAAGAAAGTTCTAAAAGCCCCATAAATATTCTACATTGAAAGCAGACGACTAACAATGAGAACAGACCTGAATCGAAATTAATCCTGATGGTAAGGAAACCACAAGAAACAGACTGGCAAATTTACAAAGTGCTGTCAAAAACACCAACTCAGTCTTCCCACATAGTCCAGACGTTGCTTTTGTTGGAAGCTAATTCGAGGATGACTAAGTCTAGACTGGTGAGTGCTTCTATCATTTAATATATAATGCTGGTTAAACAATTTTTAAAGTCCTATATAAAATGCCCAGTCACAGGGACAATTCAGTCCTGCTACATACAAGCTTAACTGAACTTAACCAGAGTGTGGAACTCTGGGACCAATAGACTGTCATCATTCTATTCATAAAGGCATCCTCACAAAGATAATCAGCCAAGATGGCTGTGACAGGATAGGACATCTTTGGGCTCCTGGCCTGGGTTCTCTTATCATCAGGGCTGCCACTTGCTCCTTTAAATTCTTTTTTTCTGACATCAGGTGCATCTTACCTTCTTTTGGCAGCTTCAGGCGAGGAAGGAGGTTCCTGAAGGCTGCAGCAGCAGAGGATAGGGCTTGGGTCCAGCCATTCCTAGTGGCTGTGTCCTGGTGGATCCTTTGACTAATTTGCTTCAGCTGAGGCTAAAGACAAGGTGGGTCCAGGCCCAGGATACCCAAGGCCCGGGTGTCCTAGAGGCTTCCGCTACATCTTTACAGCGGCAGGGTTGGTCTGGTCTGGCCTAGAATTTCTTAGAGCTGCTGGATGGTGGCAGGGACTTCTTTCAGGGGCTTCAGTGGCTGTTTATGTCAGCATTGGTGTGAGTCCCCTTGTGGTGGCTCCAGTCACTCTGTGACTCCATGTGGCATTTTTTTCAGCATCATGGCGAGTCCGGCCCAGGATTCCGATTTGGAAGGGAGGTGTCAGGTCTTTGAGTCCATAGCTATGAAATGGACTAAGTGGACTTTGTCTTAAAGTCTCTCTACTTCGTAAATTTCTTTTTTTTCTTTATTATATTATTGTTTCATAGAATCCCTACAGTGTGGAAACAGGCCCTTCGACTCAACAAGTCCACAGCGACCCTCTGAAGAGTAACCCACCCAGACCCATTCCCCCACCCTATTATTCTTTATTTACCCTGACTAATGCATCTAACCTACAGATCCCTGAACACTATGGGCAATTTAGCATGGCCAATTCACAATAACCTGCACATCTTTGGATTGTGGGAGGAAACTGGAGCACCTGCAGGGAACCCACACCGACATAGGGAGAATGTGAAAACTCCACACAGACAGTTGGTTGCCTGAATCTGGAACCGAACCCAGGTCCCTGACGCTGTGAGGCAGCAGTGCTAATTTTGAACTTATTATTTCTTTATTTTCTAATTTTCTAATTTATGACTATGATTGTGCATTTTTAAAGATCTTGACTTGTTATTTCTTAATTTTCCTAATTTGTTTCCTTAAGAATTTGTACTCAAAAACCTGTCCCTAGGTACCTTTGTACCTGGGGTGGCTCCATAAGCAGCAACTTGTAAACTTTTCACTTTACTCATGTGACAATAAAGCTAATTTAATTCAATTCAACGTTATTGGCATAAACTTGTTTGTTCAGCTCAATTAACTGCCTTGAAATTGTATTGCAGAAAATTAACAAAATAGAACAATTTCATACACCCTCGCCATGTTTGTTCCTGATCCTTCAGAATGTACTGTCTGCTGGCCAGGTCGATTTTGTTGGAAAGCTGTCCTTGCTACACTCTGGCTATAATGGATTGACCCATTGGAATAAAGTTTGGTTGTTGGTGACACTGTTCTAAAAGGAATTTCAGTGTTGATAGCCTGTGCACATTTTTGTATCTTGATAGTTTCTGGGACTGAACAGGCTATAGTAAACATGCACATTGGTCTCAGTGATATTGGGCCCCCACTGTAAACAAACAATTTTCCCGACCATCTAGGGTTATAGCATTCCATGCCCTTTAGTGAGTGACTGGTGAACAAATTGCCACTTAGACAGTCAACTGTACAAACACAATGCACACCAATGTTGTAGCATCAAATTATGGGCACATCATCAGTGAAGGATGCCATGGGGCAATCATCTGTGACATTGGCTTACTCTTCCTCCCACTCTCTCATTAGAATTTAGCTATTTAATGACGCAGCTGGAGTCCAGCTGTCCAGTTCTGCCAAACCCACAGCATATCCGTGCCACTTATTAAATGTCACTTGCATAAAAAACACTATGTGAGCAACTGGAGCTGCTGATTATTTCCACAGTATTCTGATCACTTACAGGATTATTTTTCACAAATCTAAAATGATTGTAATGGTCTCGAAGCAATGTTAAAACAAGTAGTTATGCTTGCCAAGCTGTTGCACTGGAACCGTCCTCCAGGACGTTCGGCTAATTTTCCAGAAATAGACAAGCATCCACAGATTAGGCTTTATTATTCCTGTTGCTGCTGTCAGCCTCAAGCTCTGCATCTGAATTAATCCAGTTCAGGCATAAGACAACACATGTTCCAGCCAGGAGTGTAGCTTCAGCAGCACCATGAGTAGAGGTTTTTAAGTTCAATGCCTGAAGCTGCAAATCAACTCAGGCCAGTTCATAAAAAAATACAAATGTGAATTATATAATTGGAATTTCTACTGCTAAACACAATGTGACAGTTCATATTTATTTTTCCATATTCAGACTTGCTCAACAGAACTTGACACTAGTCTACCAAAGAAATAGAGTTGAAAAGTAGACTTTAGGTATTAGATACTCATGTTCATTCAGCTTTTGTTAGTACAACTGTAACCAGTGAGCAAAGAACAGATTGACTGTATGCTTAAAACTTGCAAAATTGTGTTTTATCATGTGGTGTTTGGAAAACACACTTCATGGTGACTGTATGATATGTTGCTTCATAAGCCTTCACAGTTCTGATTCAAGCTTTACCTTATTTTCATCATATTCTGGTTGTTCTTGTGTTGAAGTGTTTATAAAGAAACCAGAGCTGTTGTGGCAGTAACAATGATTGAATGTCATAAGGGAAGGAGCTGTGTGACACATACCATAATGTATAATGCTATGGTCTTGTTTGATAGTGCTGCTCACAGAAAATAAATATGAATTCTCCCTCCTTAAAATACCGCACAGAATGCTTTGGATGGCAGGGTTTCCCATTCTGCCAACTGGACAGCCTGTGGGGAAGGCAGCTCCAAATGTTCGCAGCCAGCCTGCAGCTGTTGTATCCTCTGATTGACTGGAGAAGAGACCTCCAATCCTCTCTCAGGCACAAGCCTGGGCTCAGGAAGCTGACAGACAGTCTAACTGGGCAACAGCTCTGTCATCTCAGTAGTGCCAGCAGGAGCAGTGGTCAGGACTGAAACAGCAAGCAGGATTTTCTGTTCCATCAGCTATAGAGTCAATGGAGAATGCACCATCCCTGTTGATACCAGCTACTGCCATTTCCATTTAATACTCAGAGAGATACTAACTGGCTAAGAGGGAGATTGCTGCTCCAATGTGGTGACAAAGTCCTGTTGTAGATCAGCCAATCTGATTGACTGGAAGTTCTGTAGTTTCAAGTGATGATTCATTTCTTAAAATCATCTGCTTGAAGGGAGCGATTTCGCTGCAAATTCAAAATAGTACCCAAAGAAGTCTTCATAAATGATGGACTTCAGATAAGTCTGGAGCATTGGTGAGTTGTTTAAGTATTTGGAGTGAAAAGGAAGTTTCTGAGAAACGAGACACAAGTAAATAAACACATGGGCAAACATAGAAGAGTGTGAGGCTACTATCTCTCTGATAAAGCTACAAGTCCACACCATTGCAATGAATTGTGAGGTACAGGTATGAGGGAAGTCCATCAGTTGCAGTTTTCATAACATCTAAATATTGTTTTTCCTATTGTTTGAAGAGATGAAACTGCAGTATATTGTAAATATATATTTTATGTTGCTGTCCGAATCAGCAGACAAAATTTATATCGTTATACCTTACAACAGCACAAGTAGAACAGAGAAAAAGGGCCAAGGGAATATCTTTGTATCTAAAAGGAACTGATCATTAAAAGGGAAAGTTTGAAGTTTGAACTCGAGAGAGAATATTCTTGGAACAATGTGTTCAAATTAAAACAGTGTGAATGATGCAGCATCAATTCACCTGGATGTGAAATGACTGTTCAGAGAGCTAGAACATAATTTGTTAAATCTAAGAAATTTTAAGAAATGATTAAAGAGATTCTGAAGGTTGTGAAAGATATATAGTGATAGGGTTGTTTAGTTAAAAAAGAAGGCCGTACAAATGCAAGGTATTTTCTGGGTAGGAATATTGGGGGGTGAGAATGGATACAGGTGAACATGCAATTCTCCACCAGCGGTCAGTGTGTTAGTTTGACAGCACCATCTCATTGGCAGCCCATTTTCCTGGAGCTAGGAGCAAGCCACCAGGTGATAAACTTAAAAAAGAACAAAAAAAGGTCAGTGATCACTGCAGTTCCCACACAGCCCAGTGATGTTGGCAGCACGCCGGGAGAAATTCCTTCCCTGCTCCAGGAAGACTTGGAGGTCCCTCGCCATTAACCTGGCCACAGCTGGTGCCACATTAATCACAATGACAGGAGGTTAGCTGGGCCAATTTTCATTTCATGTTTTTTAAAAGAGTGGGCACTTTAAAATAGAAAAGTCTTCTCTCTTAACACAACAGGCTGCATCTCCAGCAATGCTAGTGACCCCCAGTCTTAGCCCTGCCACCTAGACATTCTGCCCTCTGTCCTGATTTGGATGTATCTTCTAATCAACCTGTCCAGCGATGTTAAGGCTCAATTCTGGAACAGGTGCGACTCGAACCTGTTCTCCTGGCTCTGAGGCAGGGACAACCCCCCTGAATTGGAAGGCGTACACACAGTGAGGCCACTAATCGGCCAAATGATGCACGATCATCATTGGGTGACTGCTCCTGACGTTGGGCGAGAGGTCAGGACTTGCAGACCTCATCAGTATCAGAATGGCCACCCAGCCGCCTGCCTTTAAGGTGGAAAGGAGTAAAAGGTCAAGGCTAGAAAATAATTCTTTCTGCGGAAGGTTAAATTGTGGAATACCGCTGTTGCAAATCAATGTACTGCCTTTAATTGCTTTCAAAACATGATTAAATAGTTGCCTAAAAGAAGTGAAACATTAGGGAGAAAGTGAGGTCTGCAGATGCTGGAGATCAGAGCTGGAAATGTGTTGCTGGAAAAGCAAGCAGGTCAGGCAGCATCCAGGGAACAGGAGAATCGACGTTTCGGGCATAAGCCCTTCTTCAGGGCTTATGCCCGAAACGTCGATTCCTGAAGAAGGGCTTATGCCCGAAACGTCGATTCTCCTGTTCCCTGGATGCTGCCTGACCTGCTGCGCTTTTCCAGCAACACATTTCCAGAAGTGAAACATTAAAAAGGTAAAGGGAGTGCACAAGGGGAAGTCTAGACCAGGTTATTTGCACGGAGCAAAAAATACAACAGCATACTGTTGGACTGACTGACCCGCACCATTATATGATCATTTCTGGAATAAGATTAATTTTAACCATTTTTAAATTCCTTATAACTTGTTAGATCAATCCATTGTGAACAACAAATTATTATTTTCTTAAATGGCACTGAATAAAAAGAGACCACCTGGACCATCCACCGCTCCAAGAAAAATCCAAACAATGTCCCACTTTTCCCATATCCCAGCAGTGTTTTTTCTCCCAGAAGGCCATTGGTCTTAGGGAAATTTCTAATCCGAAAGAAAACCTGTTGAAGTCATGGATATTTTCAGCTACAGTCAAAATGCTAGGGAGCAAATGCCCTGCTGATTAGTTTTGACCTTGCTTCAAAGAGACCTCCACAATTTAAATATCCTTCAAAATCTATACATCCATCTTGATTATCATTGCTGTGCTGAAGAGATACTCAGCATTATGTAGCTAAAGCGCAAGACTGTACAGGGCTATGGTTTATGGCTTAGAACTCCAGGCATTCAAAGAAATAAAACAAAATCACCACTTTTTATTGCTCTGCAGACAAAAAGCATTTGCTCTGCCACAGTTCAAAGCCTTGATCCATTAAAATCATCCAAAGTACACACAGGCTGTGCTTCCAAACATGACTAATCCTTCATTATACTACAGCCATCTGTGCAGCACAAATCCAGGTTGATTAATAAATAAATTCTACAAACTGGACTTCAGATCTCTTAAATCTAAAATTGGTTCAGCTCTTCCATGTTTAAATCACATATGAAAGAAATAAAACACTTGCATTTGTACAACACCTTTCACGATCTCTGGATGCCCTGAAGTACTTCACAGCTAAAGTGTACTAGAGGATTGCTGTCAATTTGTGCACAGCAAATTCTTACAATGCATGGTGGCTCAGTGGTTAGCACTGCTGCCTCACAGTGCCAGAAACCTGGGTTTGATTCCACTCTCAGTTGACTGTCTGTGTGGAGTTTGCACATTCTCCCCACGCGGGTTTTCTCCCACAATCCAAAGAAGTGCAGATTAGGTGAATTGGCCATTCTAAATTGTCCACAATGTTCAGGGATGTGTAGATTGGGTGCATCAGTCAGGGGTTAAATGAAGGGGAATGGGTCTGGGTGGGTTACTCTTTGGAGGGTAGGTGGGGACATGTTGGGCTGAAGGGCCTGTTTCCACACGTTAGGGATTCTATGGTCAATGAATACGAACTGATCATATCCTGAGAATCTATTTACAGGGGGACCGCTGTATTCCCCCGGTTTCCGCGGTTACAGTTACCCACAGTTTACGGTGGCCTGAACATATTACAGGGAACCTTCCAGGACCAGGGACCAGGGGGCTGCCAGGAAGGTAAATTTCCCATTGAAATGAATGGATTCGCTCCTATCCATGGTTTCAGGCTGTCGTTGTACATCTTGGAGTATATCCCCTGCGGGTATGGGAGGGACTACTATATTTGTAATGATATTGGTTTAACATGGAGGGTAACTTCTTTGCTCTTTTTCAAACTAGTGCCACGGAACATTTTACATCTACCTCAGAATACAAATGGACGGATGGTTTAACATTTCATCAGAATGATAGTTCATATGGTGGGGGAGCACCTCCTTTTGGTATTGCAATGGTGTGTCAGCCTAGAATTTTGCATTTAAGTCTTGGAGTGGAATTTGACCCCACAACCTCTGCTTCAGAAAAAGGCAAGGTACCAATCAAGTCACAATTGGAAATTAAATGGGAATTAAAAATCATTCACCCTAGCACATAGATGTTTCCATCCATAGTACTGACCAATGAGGATCAATGCCAGTTCAATTTGCAATCAGCGATTAAAAAATAATGGCACCCATCCTGGCTCTTCCTTTCTCCATTGTATGTACACTGGAGTTAAACTGTTAGAGAAATATAAAGGCCATTTCTTTTCAATTATTACTGCCATTTTACAATTAAAAAGTCAAACTATGTTTTATCAAAGGTCAGTATTGTACGTAGTAGAACATGGTAGGAGACAGAAAAACTGCAGTTGTTGGAATCCAAGGTGGACAAGCAGGAGGCTGGACGAACACAGCAAGCCAGGCAGCATCAGGAGATGGAGCTCTCTACCTCCTGATGTTATCTGGTTTTCTGTATTTTTCCATCCTCCTGTTTGCCTGCAGAAGAACATGGTGTGGTGTAATGAGATCAGGGAATGTAGAAGTGTGCAGAAATTGATTCTGTGGTAATATTGGAGATTGTATGCAACAGTTAAGCCAGGGAGTGAAGCACTAAATCTTTGGGAATCTGCAGAGTAATAAGTCGCATACAAGTGAGGAATGCTATACTAGAGAATGGTGCCAGTAATGAGATTGTGCAATGAGTGCTGTGATTTCAATTTAGTACCATAGTATATACTGTGTCCTGTATTGAATTAGCTACAAAATGGCTCTCCCCAGTCAGTTCCTCCTGACAGAGGTCACATGGGTGTTGAAAGCCAGGAGAAACTAGTTTTATTTTCATTATGGCATTTTTATCCCAAACATTCCCATTTTCATTAAAATAAAAAATAAATTTGCATTTCTTATCACTTACATTTTGAATCGCACAGGTTATCGCACAGGTTTGTACAAAACTGTTTTCATGCCCTTCCACTCCATCAAGGACATGCAAGTCCTGGGCCTCCTCTACCACCAAACTCTAGCCACCCGACACCTTGAGGAAGAACATCTCATCTTCTGCCTTGGAACCCTCCAAGCACATGGGAGCCCCCAGTCCCACCCCCCTCCCATGTATCTCTCAGCCCCCTTGAGCCACCCCCTCATTCCTGATGAACAGCTTCTGCTCGAAACATCGACTCTTCTGCTCCTTGTATGCTTTTCCAGCACCACATCTTTTGACTCACGCTTCAGCAGTCCATTATTCTTATCAATTTCTGCACATGCATTTAGCAAAATATCTCTTAATGGCACACATGCATGTTTGTCTCTGCCTGATCATCTGGGTGATGTTCCTTCCACGGCGAATGTCACTGCCTTATCATTTGTTGAAGCTGTAGTACCAATTGTTCACTTTCCATTACTGAGGTGCCATGGATCTCTAGGACTGAGGGTTGACCTGTGGCATGCACAGATGGTTAGATCACCTCTTCATAACTGACTGCCTGCAGTTGAGGAATACCTTCTCCAATTGTATGAATGTGCTTGTAGTTGCGACATTGTATCTAGTCACTCACTTCCACTACTAGGATCATGGCAACATTGGCAGCACACGATCCTGACACGTCATTGCAATACCAAAAGGAGGTGCTCCCCCACCAAGTTCTGAATTGCAACTTGGGCTGAATCTTGTTGACAGCATTTAATGTTTGTACCCTGACTGTCCAGTGCTCAACTCTATAAATCTTATTAAAATGAAATTTAATCTTTTAATCTTGATTTGATCACTCATGCCTGAGATCACACCTTTGTTCAGTGGGGTTTTTTTTGCCATTGGAAGAGTAGTTTGGTTCTGATGTGACAGTTGTTCTTGTACTGGGCTACTCTCCATTATCTTCAGCATGTGTGGCTCTCCACTCATGGGCTGCCTTGTATACATCTGTGCTGGATTTGCTCAATTTCTTTATGACTCCTTTGCTAATTCCCACTACAGCCTCAGTCTTTCCACTTGACGGGTTATAGTGCAGAGATTAAGAGTCATCTTGAATTTTCCAGTCCTTTCTGGAGTTGCTGAATGTTTCACTTATGAATGGGCCAAAGGGCCCAATTCTTTTGCTAATCTGTTCTATGAACTGAATGTCATTGTTAGGTCAGGTAATTTCTGGAATGCCATAACACCCGAATTGTACTTTCAGGTATTCTACAATCTAACCACAGTCATTGAAGAGAGCTGGAACACCTCCCAATCGTCAGAATAGTGGTCCAATGTGACAAGACAATAGGTTCCTGTGAGAATGTAGAGGTTTACTCCCAGCTTCACCCATAGTCTATCTAAGATGTCATCTGTCATCAGTGCTCTTTAACTAACTGAGCTCAGTACTGCTTTACAAGCACTACTTTGGCTCATGTGAATCTTGATATCATTTGGTTATGTTTGGCTAGTAGAGCACATCTCCTGCCTTCCTCAGACTCCATTCAATTCTAAGTCAGCTTGCACGGATGCACAGGAAAATTCTTTTAAGCAGCCGCTGAATCTGAACCAGGATAAAAACAAACAAATAATCCCAGTCCAAATCAAAGTAGATTTCCTTGGGTAAAAATCTTTCTGCAGTACAGCTTTCACCATAATTGTGTGATCTGAAATCAATTTGGAGTTTAAAATAATTTTCATTCAAATCACACCTTCATTATCCTAAGATGTCCCCAAAATGTCTTACAGCCTACTTGGAGTCACTGTTAAGTTGGAAATGCAGCAAACAATCTGCAGGCAGTAAAGTTTCACAAAGGCAGTGTGAGTATGCCTAAGTAATCTAATTTTGATGTATGGGTACATTAGATTAGATTACTTACAGTGTGGAAACAGGCCCTTCAGCCTAACAAGTCCACACTGACCCATTACCCTACATTTATCCCTTTACCTAACACTACAGGCAATTTAGCATGGCCAATTCACCTGACCTGCACATCTTTGGATTGTGGGAAGAAACCGAAGCACCTGGAGAAAACCCCACGCAGACACGGGGAGAATGTGCAAACTCCACACAGTCAGTCACCTGAGTCGGGAATTGAACCCGGGTCTCTGGCGCTGTGAGGCAGCAGTGCTAACCACTGTGCCGCCGTGCCGCCCACATATTATCCAGAAAATTAAAAATAATGACTTCTTGAAAACAAAAAGCTTTTACATGCGTCTAAATGAGTGAGCAGTGTCTCGGCTTAAAGCTTCATCCCAAGGCTGTCTCAAATATCAACTGGTAGAATTTGAATTTAATTAACAAAATAAGAGGTCTGCAATTAGAAGCTGGCCTGAGTAATAGTGACCATGAAGCTATCAACTGTCCTAAAACACAAGCTGCCTCACAATGTTCACTAAAGATGGAAACATGCCTTCCTTACTTAGTCTGTCCTACATGCAACTGAAGAGCCACAGCAACACCACAGTCTGTTCCCAAGGGTAATCAGGGAAGGCTAACAAATGCTGGCCTTACACAAATGCCCATGACCTATTAACAAATGAGGAAACAACTATAATCCAGAATTCCACTTGTACCACACTGCAGTTCAGCCCAGGTTTTGTTCTCAAATTTCACACCACTCTGACTCAGAGGCAAGAGTTGCTACCAAGGGATTAAGAAAAGTCTATCTGGATGACTATGTGCTTGCATTTTTCACAACTTTTTAGAAAAAAAATCTGCACAAGCCTGTTACACCTACTCAGTGTTTGCTCGCTCATACTGAGATGTATTTTAAACTTGCAGCTTTTTTCTCCATTCCAAGAAAAAGCACTGAAAGGACCAGAAGGTGTGCATCAGCTTTGTTCAGTTTGTCAAACTATTTCCTCGATATCTGAGTTCAGAGATTCCCGTGCTTCGTGACTGCAGTCACCAACAGAACCCATTTGTTCAAGGTCCCAGTTGAAAGTTTCAATGCCTGTTAAAGGTCTCATGGCATTTTGTTTTTAACAAAAAGGAACGCAGTGTTATTTCCAGTCAATGTGCCTGCTGAACCAGTGCCACTAATTTGTTATTCATTCCTTTGCAGTTTCTGGCAGATTGCAGTACGTGTTTTAAATCTGATTTCAAGATGTGGTGATGCCTTCAAGGACAGAATTATCACCAATCACTCAGATCAGTGAAAGATGGTTTGAACCTTCCCCTGTCATTTTGACAATCTGAAATGGTGTTCACCACAGAAATCCAGAATATTAAACTGCAATACCCTCTCCCACTTGGGGCAATGTGCAACTTGGTTTTTGATTAGATTCCCAACAGTGTTGAAACAGGCCCTTCAGCCCAACCAGTCCACACTAACCCTCCAAGGAGTAACCCACCCAGACCCATTTCCCTCTGACGAATACTATGGGCAATTTAACATGGCCAATTCACCTGAGCTGCACATCTTTGGACTGTGGGAGGACATGGAGCACCCGGACAAAACCCACACAGACACGGGGAGAATGTGCAAACTCCATACAGTCAGTTGACTGAGGTTGGAATTGAACCTGGGTCTCTGGCGCTGTGAGGCAACAGTGCTTACCACTGAGCCACTGTGCCACCCTAGTGATGACAGTATTCCAATAACACCAGGGCTTTTCAGCCTTCTCTGCACAATGTATGACAAAGATTGTAGAAGCAAGTGTCACAATGCTTCGATGCCGAAGGGATGCTATGGTGAACATTGTTCTGATGAAGAGTCATCTTGACTCGAAATATTATCTTGCTGTCTCTCCACGGGGGTTGACTGATTGCATTTTCCAGTTTCAGTCTGTTAAATACTGCATGTGGAATTTATCGCTAAAAAGTCACATTGAAGATAAGCAAGAACTTTGAACGAGCTTTTGTCTCCTGATTTTTATTGTTCCAAATTGCAGTTCACTTACACGTCATCCAAACAGGGGCTCTCCTTCAGCTGGCAAACTGGTTGATGCGGTCGAATATGATTCAAGTTTTGAGAGTGAATTTGCGGTGTCAATCGTTTTGCTCTTGCTAAGATACTTATGCAAAAGTTCTCTGTGTGCTATTTTAAAAAGCTTTAACATAGGTGTTGATTATTCGTTAAATGAAGCAATTAGACAACTGAATTCAAGTAGCATGTATAAGTTTAATGTAAAAGTGTAGTCACACAAAATGTTCCCTGCGTGTGATGTTCATTTGTTCCTTTTTTTATCTAATGGTGCAATTTTAAGAATCTGTATATTTTGTCACAGAAGGGTTTGTACCATAGTGGGTAATATCCCTGCCTCTAAGCCAGAGGCTCCAGGTTCCAATCCTGATCCAAGGCTTGCAAGTAAAGGATGGTGTTGCCATGAGGCAGCCAAGGTCGGGTATGAAAATGTAAACCTTTCCAAGGTGGTAAGAGAAGGAGAGATCCTTGCTCAGGCATGTGATGAAACATGATAGAAAGAAAGGTTCTATCTGGATAACTAGAGTTCTATCTGGATAACTGGGGTTCTATCTGGATAACTGGGGTTCTTATCTGGATAACTGGGGTTTTATCTGGATAACTGGGGTTCTTTCTGTGGAAGGTGGGACCTCTATAAACAGGATGGTCTACACCTGAACCTGAGGGGCACCAGTATCCTTGGGGGGAGGTTTGCTAGTGC
>NC_057742.1:18893132-18908748 GCF_004010195.1 Chiloscyllium plagiosum
GGGCATTTAAACAGGCATTGGATAGGCATATGGAGGATAGTGGGCTACTGTTGGTTAGGTGGGCTTGGATCGGCGCAACATCGAGGGCCAAAGGGCCTTTACTGCACTGTATTTTTCTATGTTCTATGTTCTATGAAATTGAAATCTTCGCCATCTCTACTCAAAGCTCAGGACGATAATATGCCTGCAAGTGTACACATTGGCACAGCAACTTGGATTCCTTGCCGGATGAGGGGGGTTGTTGAGGGGCAAGGGGCATTTGTCTGAGTTAGCTGGCAGTTGGTGTAGAGAAGAATGGTGCCAACAGGGGAGGTCAATCCCTATTCTGGCTGGAATGGCTTTCAAACTTGCCTTGTTTACTATGGAGCTATGGATTAGGCCTTTCTTCAGGAAGAGAACTGAAGAATAGGAAGTAGATAACATTGGCAAACAGAAAACCGCTTCCAATTACTCAAATTCCAAAAACAATAAATTATTGAAACGTATTTGTTTGCCGAAAAGACAGTAGTACTTGAGAATGAATATCATCCTAGAGTTCCAATTTGAAGAGTACAAGATGAGTTAAACCACCGTGTGTCATTCACAGGTTTTACTAGTATTTCTCTGGGACTAAAAACACTTCCAGTACATCATGATGGATTAAACTGTGAGATGCTTTCTTCCCGGGGAAGAAAATGCAGCTCTGGCTCACTTCGAAATCCAATGGGGAACTCAGGAAAAGTATCTTTATCCATAGGAAAGTGGACTAAGGAGTAACTGGCATGAATTTTCTTTTTAAATGACATGACAAGATATGGGCATCTTAGAAAAGATCAGCATATGTTACCCATTTCTAACAGCACTTGTGAATGTGTTACTTTCTTGAACATCATGTAATGATGGTGCTCCTATAATCCTAAGTGAAAATGCTAAGATTTTGACCCACCAACAACGAAATAATAACAATATATTTCCAAGTTAGGCTGCATTGGAAGAGATTGTAATAATGCATTTTGCTAAAATCTAGATAAGTACATGAAGGTATCGGAATAGAAGGACCTGCTGAGAGGTTGAGATGCAGTGGGGTGGGGTATAGGAGACATAAATAGAGCATATGTTTTGGGGTGGCACGGTGGCTCAGTAGATAGCACTGCTACCTCACAGCACCAGGGACCCAGGTTTGATTCCAGCCTCAGGCGACTGTATGGAGTTTGCACATTCTCCCCGTGTCTGTGTGGGTTTTCTCCGGTGCTCCAGTTTCCTCCCACAGTCCAAACATGTGCAGGTCAGGTGCATTGGCCATGCTAAATGGCCCATAGCATTGGGTGCATTAGTCAAAGGGAAATGGTTCTGGGTGGATTGCTCTTCGGAGGGTTGGTGTGGACTGGTTGGGCCGAAGGGCCTGTTTCCATACTGTGGGGAATCTAATTTAATTTAAATGCCAATAGAGCCCAATTGGACTAAATGGTCTGTTTTTGTGCTGATGTCTTATTATTGGATTTTATACAAAAACTATCTTGAGTTGCATTAGGATGGTTCAGTAGCTCTATTGTTATGCCTGGTTCTGCCTAAATGCTATAAAAGACAGTGTAACTTAACATTTACTACTTTCTTCTTGAATATTTGCTGTGATTTTTCAAATGTTGCTGTTTGTGAAGCCACAGCGTGTGTTTCATCTCCAGAACCACACCATCATTGTTGATTGGGATTCATTTGCCCAGACAGGACTTTAGTGTTGTAGCGAGAGAATTTATGAATTGGACACACAGTTGACCCACAATCAAGTTATCTTCAAAGTAATTCTTAGAATAAATCCAGTTAAAGCATCCACATCATGATTACTAATTAGACCAAACAAAAAGAATGATTAATTGTGTCCAAAATGTTTTTATTCCAGATGGAAAATAAATATAGACTATATTCTGTAGTATCAATCTACATTTTTGATCCAGAAACACTGAATACTTCTTAAGCTGAAATACTCATCGAGTTTCTATCAAAACAGCAATGCTGAGTCCTTCCTAATCATCTAGAGGTAATTTACTGGAAAGAATTTGACAATTTATTTTAAAGAAAACTGTGTTAGTGCTTTGTCAATCATTCCTGAGAGCTTGTAGCATTTGATTTTATTTTCATGGGGTATGGGCATCGCTGACAAGACCAGCATTTGTTGCCCATCCTAATTGCCCTTGAAGAGATGGCAAGCTGTCTTCTTGAACCAATGTAGTCCACCTGTATTTATGAATCAAGCAATATTAAAAGATTAATTAGGTTGTACTATACAGACATTACTTACAGCTATAAGCTCAATCTACAGATTCAATGTCTGACTGGCTCCCGAGAAAGAAGCCTTTTCATTGACTTTGAACACAGGTGACAGCTACAGAGATAACCTTATGCAGCAACTCCACACCAGAGGTTCGTAATTCATTATTCTCCACTGATAACATTCGACTTTATTGCACCTTCATGCTAAGTAGACTTGCTGGAGAGTTAAGAAAAACACTGCAACTGGGTTTTATTGAGTCCCAAGCTAAAGCATTTAAAATAAGACTTTGTCTCTGTTACAACTTATTTGCATCACTTCAGTGAACACAGATTTTAAATATACCTTCAGCAGTGATAACCCATGATTAGAACTCTGCAGATGAAGTATCTAAAACTAGATAAGAGATGGTTGGAGATGGTCTCATACTGGATATAAACACTGGATATCAAACTAATATCAGTTCATCTAAAATTATTTTATTGTTGGTAAGGCTTTAAACTAATTTGACAGGGGATGGGATGCAGAGCAGAGGTATAGTAGGGGGTGATGCAAAGACAAGTGGAGGAAATGATCCAAGTCAGTCTAGGAGGAAACGTAAATATAGAGAAGTTAAGATTCAAGGAAGCAAGGCAAGGTTCGATTGCATTTATTTTAATGCAAGGAGTCTTGCCAGAAGGCTGGTAGGGATAAAACAAACCACTATGAGCCAGTGAGTTTAATTTCAGAGGTAGTGAAACTATTGAAAAGAATACAGAGGAACAGAATTAATCTCAACTTGGAGAAGCAAAGATTAAGCAAGTATAATCAGAATGGCTTTGTCAGGGGGATAATTTCTTACCAGTTTGAATTTTTCAAGGTGGTGACTAGCTGCGTAAATGAGGGTAGTACATTTGAAGTAGTCACCATGGACTTAAGTAAAGCTTTTGAGAAAGTAGGCTTGGAGGGTGAAGGGCCTGTTCCTAGGCTGTAAATTTTCTTTGTTCTTTGTCGTCACGTTGGAGACTGATTAAGATCCTAAGAACTTGTGGGGCCCAAAGCATTTGGTAAATTGTATCCAAAATTAGCTTAGTTGCTGGAATCAGGGGGCAATGGTTCAAGAGTGTTTTTGTCACTGGAAGCCTATGTCAAATGGCATACCACAAGGTTCAGTGCTGGGTCTCTTACTTTTGGTGTGCACTTTCATGATATAGATGTGAATATCAAAAGGTATGATCTGTAAGTTTGCTAATGGCATGAAAATTGGAAGTATGGCAAATAGTGAGAAGGAAAGCTTTAGACTACAGGGTGATCTAGTCAGGCTGGTCAGATGGACTGACGATTGGCAAATTGAATTTTATCTTGAAAAAAGTTCAAGGTGATGCATTTTGGAAGGATTAACAAAGCAAGGAAATGCACATTGATTGTTAGGACCCTAAGAAGTGCAGAAGATCAGAGGGACATTAGTGTGTATGCCCAGAAATCCTTGTAAGCAGGAGGACGGATAGGTAAGGTGGTTAAGAATGCATTTGGGATACTTGGCTTTCTTAGTCAAGGCACTGAATACAAAAGAAATAAGGTATAACAGAGCTGTATATAATGTTACTTAGGTCACAGCTAGAGTACTGTGTCGAGTACTGGTTGCCACACTATAGGAAGTTATGCTTGCACTAGCAAGGATGCAGAAGACATTCCTCAGGAAGTTGCCTGAGCTGCAGTGATTTCTCTCTGAAGACAGACGAGACAGGCTGAGGTTTTCCCTAGACTAAAGGAGGCTGAGGGCAAATCTGATTCAGGCTCTCAAAGTCCTGAGGGACGTAGACATAGTAGATAGAATGAAACACTCTCCCCCAATAGAGGGCTCAACAATTGGGTGACACAGATTTAAAGATAATGAGCAGGAAGTTTGGAGAGGATTTGAGGAATTTAATTTCCCCCAGAGGATAATCACTGTCTGAAAGGGTCATAGAAGTAGGAACCATCAAGACATCAAAGAGGTATTTAGATGAAGAGTTGAAACACCATTGCATACAAAACTATAGACCAAACGCTGGGAAAAACAGATTCTGGAGTCGATGAATGATTGACAGGATGGGTAGATTGGCCTTTTTTTGGTGCCGAAAACACTATGAATTTATAATTCTTGTTGTTAACTCAATAACTTGGAAAGCATACAACATCAATGTAAAATGAGGTACTCATCATGGCAAGAAAATGTACTAATCTAATACTTTGAATGATATGTACAATAAATTAAAGATAGCGTTTGTGAAAAGTCATTTAAAGAAGTGCAAAGCAAAATAGCCACCAGTTGTTTTTTTATATGGTACATATGCTGAAAAAAAATGTAATTGTCAGCACAAGTCTACGCTGAAATAGGATATGTGCTGTTAGGTACTTCAGCACATAGTACTGAAAGCCCTCATGTCAGAATCAATATGTGCACAGAAAATTCAAAGGCAAGTGTTCCATCAGTCAGAGAATTCTTTTGCTATTGTTGAGATTGATCAATCATATCTCGGTTAGAAAGGCTCAGTGGTGCATGCTGGGAATTCAGACTATGGGGATTGATGTAATTGCACAGATAAGGGCAGGTCAACAGAGGCTATAGATGAATTCGGACAGGATCAATTGTCCATTCTGTTACATTTATGAATGTTTGTTACAGTTCTCTACTTTTTATTCCCTTGTTAGCTTCTCTGAACCTTCATTGTTCACACCAGAGAATCACAGTGTGGAAAATTTCAAAAGAGGAAAAGCATCTCAACTTCATTTTAGCATAGACTTACTGAATTGAATTGAATTTATTGTCACGTGCACCAAGGCACTGTGAGAAGCTTTGTCTTGCGAGCAATACAGGAAGATCACATGGTTAAGTAGCATTGATAAGTAAATAATAGGTAAACAGCAGCAAAAACAAAAACACAGGTACAGGCGAATGTATCAAACTTATTCACCCATCCATGGACCACCTGACATAAAAGACTTGTCAGAATTATTGGGAAGAATGGTGTTGCTTTCAATGATATGCCGAAGAAGTCATACTCAGAGTCATATAGCACAGAAAAAGACCCTACGGTCCAGCCAGTCCATGCCAAACATAATTCCAAATTAAACCACTCCCACCTGCTCCTGGCCCATATCCATGCAAACCTTTCCTTTTCATATACTTATGCAAATGTCTTTTAAACATTGTAATTGTGCCCACATTCATCACTTCCTCAGGAAGTTCATTCCACATCGAACCACCCTCTGTCAAAATGTTTGCCTCTCATGTCTTTTTAAAATCTCTTTCCTCTCACTTTAAAAATGTGCTCCCTAATCTTGAAATCCCCCACCCTAGGGAAAAGACACCTATCAGCTCCCCCATTAATTTTATGAACTTCTATCAGGTCACCTTTCAACTCCCTACACTCCAGTAGAACAAAGTCCCTGCCTATATAGTCTTTCTTTATAACTCAGACTTTCCATACCTGGTAACATCCTGTTTAATCTCTTCTGAACTCTCTGCAGCTTAACAATATCCTTCCTATAACTGGGTGAACCGAACTGGACACAATATTCCAGAAGAGGCCTGTACAACCCTATACTCATAAGATTAAGAAATGAAGGTAAGCATGCCAACCACCATTTTGGAGAGTTAAATCTTCATACTGGACTCCAATTTCTAACTGAATTCTCTGCTTTCAATCTCACAAATACTGAAATATTCAATTTTACAGTTGTATGTGGTATTGTAACATAAATCTTGCTTTTAAAGCTGCACTGTTATTGCTCACATAATGAACATTTGCAGAATCTGAGGCATTAACTTCATTTGAGAACCATCTTATTCATCTTGCCAGGAAACTGAGAGAAAGCAAGACCATGTCACATACTGAGAGAGAAAGCAAGACATGTCACTTCCTGTGATGATACATACTGTATCCAAACCAGATCACAATTAGACGTAACACCTTACGCAATAACAATGATCTGTCTCACACATCTAAGAGGCAGTCAGCTTGTATGATGTCATACATGTGTTGGGGCTGAGGGTTTTGGACTGTTCTCCTGTATAGTCTTTGTTATTTCATTATGAATCAGTGACTTGTACTTTCTGAAAGACAGTCTCAGAGTACTAGAGGCCTATTGGTGGCCTTTTGATGTAGGTTCATCCATAATGCCTTTAGGGAGGGAATTTTAGGATCCTGAAGCAGCAATACTGAAGTAACACTGGTGTTATTCCAAGTCAGGATAGTGAGTGGCTTGAAGAGAACTTGCAGGTGGTGCTGTTGTCTGCATCTCATGCCCTTGTCCTTCGAGATGGTAATGGTCATGGGTTTGAAAAGTGCTATCTAAGGAGCTTTGTTGAATTTTTGCAGTGCATCTTGTAGATGGAGGGACTGAATGATTGCGAATGTGATACCAATCAAGCGGACTATTTTATCCTGGATGGTGTCAAGTTTCTTGAGTGTTTTTGGAGCTGCATTCAACAAGATAAGTGGGATATATTGTATAATATTTCTGATTTGCACCTTGTGGATGGTGGATAGGCTTTGGGGAGTCAGGTGGTGAGTTATTTAGTACAGGATCCTAGTTGTTAACCTGCATTTGAGGTCACAGAACTTACATGACTAGACCAGTTCAATTCTGATCAATAGTAACCCCCAGAATGTTGATAGTGGGGAGTGTGAAGGTGATGCCATTGAATGTCAAGAGGTGATGGTTAAATTCTGTTTTGTTGGAGATTGCCTGGCATTTGTGTGGTACAATTTTTTTTTATTCATTCATTGACTGGCCAGCATTTATTGCCCATCCCAAATTTCTCCGGGGAGAATGAAGAGTCAACTACATTGCTATGGGTCAGGAATCACATGTAAGCCAGAGCAGGTAAGGATGATAGATACCCTTCTCTAAAAGACATTGCAGTCATCATTAGATTTCTAATTCCAGAATTGGTAGTAAATTAAAATTCCACTATCTGTTAGGGTAGGATTCAAACTCAGTTCCCCAGAATGCTACATGGGTCACCAGATAAAAGATCTAGTGATAATAATACTCAGCCATTGGCTCCCGTTGCTGCTGGTCAACCCATACCTACATTTGGACTTGGACTGCTTCGGTAGCTGTCACGAATGATACGGAACATTGTGTAGACATCGGCGAACATCCCAACTTCATCCTATGATTGAGGGATCATCATTGATGAAACAGCTGAAGGTGATTGAGCCAAGAACATTAACCTTAGGAATTCCTGCAGCAATGCCGTGGTGCTGAGATGATTGATCTCCAACGACAATCATTTTTTTTATATGCCAGGTATGACTCCAACCAGTAGAGAGGTTGCCGCCTGATTCCCAATGATTCCTGTTTTGCTACAGCTCTTGATGCCTCACTAACTAACCTGCAGCCTTGATGTCAAAGACAGTCACTCTCACCTCAACTCTGGAATTTGACTCTAGACCACTTTAAATGAAGGCAGTAATGAGGTTGAGAATTGAGTAGCCCTGGTAGAATCCAAAATAAGAGTCAGCGAGGAGGTTATTGATAGAACTGTTGATGACCTCTTCCATCACTTTACTGATGATCAAGAGTAGACTATGGGGCAGTAATTGCCTGGCTCGAATTTCTCCTGCTTTTTGTGTACAGAACACACCTAGGCAATTTTCCACATGGGGTCGATACCAGTGTTGTAACCGTATTGGAACAGCTTAACTAGAGGACTGGCAAACTCTGGAGAACAAGTTGGCAGTCTTAGCCGTCTTATTGCTGGAGTGTTGTCAGGGCCCACAGCCTTTGTAGTATCCAGTGCATCCAATCATATCTTGATATCACATGAAATGAACTGAATTGGCTGGAGACAAGCATCAGTGAGGCTGGGGACCACTGGAGGAGACTGAGATGGCTAATCCATCTAACACCTTTGGCTGCTTTAGCTTAATCCTTTGCACTGATGTATAGACTCCTCCATTATTAAGGATGAGAATGTTTGTGCACTCTCCTCCCACAGTGAATTGTTTGATTCTCCACAAAACTGAAGAGCTTAGATCTGATCTATAGTTTGTAGAGTCACTTATCTCTGTCTATCACTGCTGTTTAAATTACTTGAAATGCAATGGATTTAGCTGTTTGGATCAGAAATTGGCTAGCCGAAAGAAGACAGAGGGTGATGGGTGATGGGAAATGTTCATCCTGGAGTCAGTTACTAGTGGTATACCGCAAGGCTCTGTTTTGGCTCCACTGCTGTTTGTCATTTTTATAAACCATTTGGATGAGCATGTAGAAGTATGGGTTAGTAAATTTATGGATGACACTAAGGTCGGTACAGTTGTGGATAGTGCCGAAGAACAATGTAGGTTACGGAGGGCCATAGATAAGCTGCAGAGCTGGGGCGAGAGGTGGAAAATGGAGATTAATGCAGAAGAGCGTGAGGTGATTCACTTTGGAAGGTGTAACAGGAATGCAGAGTACTGGGTGAATGGTAAGATTCTTGGTAGTGTAGATGAGCAGAGAGATAGCGATGTCCATGTACATAGATCCTTCAAAGTTGCCTCCCAGGTTGAATAGGGCTGTTAAAAAGCCAATATGTTGTGTTAGCTGTTAGTAGTAGAGAGATCGAGTTTCGGAACCATGAGGTCATGCTGCAGCTGTACAAAACTCCGGTGCGGCCACATTTGGAGTGTTGCGCGTAGTTCCGGTCACCGCATTATAGGAAGGATGTGGAAGTTCTGGAAAGGGTTTAGAAGAGATTTACTAGGATATGCCTGGCTTGGAGTGAAGGTCTTACGAGGAAAGGTTGAGGGATTTGAGGCTGTTTTCGTTACAGAGAAGAAAGTTGAGAGGTGACTTACTTGAGACATATAAAATAATCAGAGGGTTAGATCAGGCGGACAGTGAGAGCCTTTTTCCTCAGATGGTGATGGCTAGCACGAGGGGACATAGCTTTAAATTGAGAGGTAATAGATATAGGACAGATGTCAGAGGTAGTTTCTTTACTCAGAGAGTAGTAGGGGCATGGAATGTACTGGCTGCAACAGTTGTAAATTTGCCAAATTTACGGGCATGTAAATGGTCATTGGATAGAAAAATGGATGAGAATGGAATAGTGCAGGTTAGATGGGCTTCAGATTGGTTTCACAGGGCAGCGCAACATTGAGGGCCAAATAGTATGTACTGCACTGTGATGTTCTATGTTCTATATGGAAGTAACCTCACTTTTAGGCATGCCTGGTGCTGCTCCTGGCATGCCCTCCTGTACTCTATTTTGATTCAGAGTTGATACTCTAGTTTGATGCCAATGTAGAATGGGGATTATGCTGGGACATGAGTTGAAGTATGATTCTGCTGCTCTTAATGGCCCACAGCACCACTAGATTTCTTTGAAGACTATCCCATTTAGCATGGTGATAGTGCCGCACAGCACAATGGAGGGTATCCTAAATGTGAAAATGGTCGCTTTTCCCAATACTGTCAAAGATAGATGTATTTGCAACTGGCAGACTGATAAGGATGAGTTTGAGTATGTTTTCCCCCTCTTGTTGGCTACCTCACCACTTGCCGCAGACCCAGTCTGGCTGCTATGTCCTTTAGGTCTCAACCAGCTCGATCAGTAGTACTGCTGCTGAGGCATTCCTGGTCATGGACATTGAAATCCCTCACCCAGAGTACATTCTGTGACCTTGCCATGCTCAGCGATTCATCCAAGTGTTATTCAACATGGAGTAGCACTGATTCATCAGCCAAGGGAAGACGACGTATAGTAGTCAGCAGGAAGTTTTTTTTGCCCCTGTTTGACCTGATGCCATGAGACTTCAAGAGATCCAAAGTCAATGTTGGGAACTCCCTGGCACCTCCCCCTTGACTATATACCAATCTAGCAGTGCTGTGGGCTATTAAGAGCAGCAGAATCGTACTTCAACTCATCTCCCAGCATAATCCCCATTCTACATTGGCATCAAACTAGGGAATCAACTCTGAATCAAAATAGAGTACAGGAGGGCATGCCAGGAGCAACACCAAGCATGCCTACCATCTTTGCTGGGCCTATCCTGGTGGTAGGACATGACTTATGTGGGAATGGTGAGACATGGTATGACATTGTCTATAAGGTATTATTCTGTGAGTATGACAATGTTAGGCTGTTGCTTGACTAGTCGGTGAGACAACTCTCCCAATTTTGGCGGAAGACACGTGGAAAGTACTTTACGTAGAGGGTGTTAGGTGCCTGGAATGCATTGCCAGCAGAGGTAGTAGCAGCAGGCACAGTAGTTCATTTAAGGTGCAAATGGACAGATGCATGAGTAGGTGGGGAGCAGAGGGATACAGATCCTTAGGAATTGGGCGATAGGTTTAGATAGTGGATTTGGATTGGCACAGGCTTCAAGGGCTGAAGGGCCTGTTCCTGGGCTGTAAATTTTCTTTGCTCCTTGTTATTGGCCTGGGAAAAGATCTTGGCACTTCACCCTATCTATGCCCCTAATGATTTTACAAACCTCTTCACCCCTCAGCTGCTAACGTTCCAGGGGAAAAAAGCTCCAGCCTATTCAGCCTCTCCCTGGAATGCTTGAATAATTTTCAGGCAGAGATAAATAGATTCTTGTTAGTCATGGGGTGAAAGGTTATCAGGGTAGACAGGCATGCAGATTTGAAGTTACAATCAACTCAGCCATGAACCTATTGAATGGCAGAACAGGATCAAATGCCCTACTCCTGCTCTGAATTCGTCTGTTTATTTAATTGTTCATTTGGGAGTTATGGAAATTTGTGAATGCAGTTGCAAGATTCTAACTGCACTTAAAATGTTCATTTATAGGCATTTTTGGACACTCACAAACTGACACAAACTAGCTTTTTGAGAAGATTTATTTTTGATATCATTGGTCAGTCTTTGAACTCCATAGAAATATCTAACATAATTTTAATAGATCATCAATACTGTGAAATTGCATGCATAAATTCTTAATACTTAGGAATTCACATTTCTCAGCAGGTCCTGTGAAAATCAAACCTTTTGTAGATCAAAATGCATGTTATATTTCTTCAAAAGCATCCCTGTATACTTCCTAGCCAAATAAGAAGTCACATATCCACAAACCTATTACCTCAAATGACTAAGCTCATTTGCTCTCAGCACAAATACATAAGTTTGCAAATTTATTTCCCAATAATTCTGCCAGCTGTGTGAAATTATCCACTGCACTGCATCAGTAAACTTTCCCTGCCAACTCTACACAACAAATAATTGAATTTCATACAAGCCATCTCACATTGTATCAGTTTACTTCAGGCTTCCAAAGCACACTTTAGCCACACATGGTTACAATATTTAATCGACTCAAAGTACTAATTCAGGAGGTGTTTGCGTTCATTTCCCATCAAAGGCAGCTTGAACTGGGAAGGGAAGAGAAACTTCATTTGATCTGAGATGATGTGTCACAGTAATTCTCTCAAATTCTTGAAGAATGATTGGTGACCTATGACAATAGTCAGCAGGAATTTCCTGGTAAGATTGTGCCACTGGAATATTATGTCTAGATTACTGCATCTGTTTTGTAGAACAAAAGTCAAATGAAATTATTGCAGAAAGGATTAATGCGACTGATGAGGGCTGAAAGGCCTGTTCCCAAGTTGTTCTGTTCTTTGTTCTCTTTATCTCCAGTATTTCTGAGAAGTTGGGAAAATTCTCTGCCAAAACCATGATTGGTTCCCTCCTTCCCACCCACACCCTTTCAAAACAATGGTGATTGTCAACTTACTAAATTTATATTTGTTTTCTTGCCAAAGACAAGGAAATCAGAAAGGCAGAAAGTCTTGGTGCATCTCTTTACAGTCCAGAGTTCATCTGAGCATTCAATTTTTGCTTCACGATGTTGATTTTTGCTCGTTCTTATATGGGTGATGTGTGGACGTCAGAAATCAAGATGTATTTACAAGATAACATTACGTACCACCATTCCACTGCCGGCTTCCCAATATTTTCATAAGGTCAAAGGATTGCAAACACCTTTCATCTACCAAGGTTGAAGGTGCAGTTGGTGGTGAAGAAAGCAAATGATATGTAGGCCCTCATAACAATCGGGTTTGAGAACAGGAACAGGGGTGTCTTGCTGCACTAATACAGGGCTTTAGCAAGATCATATCTGGAGTACTGTGCACTTTTAGTCTCCGTATCTGCCGAAGGATGTCCTGGCTATGGATGGAGTACAACAAAGGTTTACCACACTGATTCCTGGGGTGGTAGGAAGGATTGACATATGAAGAGAGACTGGATCAGTTAGGACTATCTTCACCAAAGTTTATAAGCATGAGGAGGCATCTCATAGAAACCTATAAAATATAGACAGAGTAAATGCAGGAAAGGTGTTCCTGATGACTGGGGAGTCCAGAGCAGGGGTCACAGTTTAAGAATATGGGGTAGGCCATTTAGGACTGAGACAAGGAGAAATTTCTTCATCCAGCGAGTGATGAGCCTAAGGAATTCTCTGCTACAGAAAATAGTTAAGCCAAAATATTGTATTTTTTCAAAAGGTTAGATATTATCTCAGGGCTAAAGGGATCAAACAGTATGGAGAGAAGACAGGAACAGGACACTAAGATGGATGATCAGCCCATAATCATAATGAAGGGATGAATGGTAAACTCTTTCATCTTCTTCTATTCTTGATCAACATAGATGATGATGAGGAAGAGTACAGCCAAAGAACATAAGGAATCAATGCCAGAGACAACACTGAACTTATTACATATCCCCCGTCCAAGATCCTGTCAGAGGAGCTTGTCTTCAGGAGAAATGGCCAACTCTGAAATGCTGTAAGAACTCCTGAAGTTGTTCTTTACTTCCTACCAAGCCTTATCATTCAAAATGCGGTTGATTGTGGCCTTCAATTTAGATGGCTCTGACTCTTTCCAGTTATCTATTCAAGATGTCTGTAATATCAGCCAATGAGCTGCAGGATCTTGCATTTGACACGTGTCAAGACTCTGTTTCCAAAGGACGTTTTGACTTCATCAAAAACGACTGCTACACCTGAAGAGCTAAGAGACAGAGATCCATTAATTTCCTCTAGTTTTCTAGCTTCGCCACAGCGTAGGGATTTATTGCTGTTACATACCGGTAGCTGAAAGCTTTGCTCAAGGACATGCTCATAGTCACCAACAGAAAAGGGATTCACTCAATGAGCAAAAGGTTTATTGATGTATGAGAAAAGGTCCTGCTACAGAAGCCCTGAGCATTGAGGAAGCTGTGCTTGGACTTTGCCTGTCTTCCATATATAAATTATTAAAGAGAAGAGGTCAAGAGAATGAAATGATCCTGGGACACAGAACCTGCTCCCTCCAAAGTTGTGGCTGATGATACTATTTCACATCTAGCAACAATACAACAGAAGACAGATACAACCCCCCATGCACACTGGTGTAGGGGGGAAAAAAACCACAAAAATGCAGAATGCTTATTCAGGAGTCTAGACAGGCAAAGATGGATAGGTCCCATTATGAGCACCCAATAAATTGCCAAAAACTGTAACACTGTGATACGCTGTATAGATGTTTAGACAGGAATAATCTCCAACTCCTGAAAGTCAGCAACCTACTATTCCCATTCCAATATTTCAAAGTGACTAAATCAGGCTGCAGGAAGAAGTCTCAAACAATCAGCTTGTGGACTCATCCCCAAATAGAAGCACACTTGATGAACAACAGGTAGCACAGTACTGTAAAGTAATTGAAACTGTAAGTACACAGTCAGCAGACAATATCAATAAAAAATTACACAAAACAAGGTGCCACTGAACTTATAATCAATACTGATAATTTTGGAAAAAAACTAAATGCATCTGAAAATACTGATTTACCATTATGCTCACTTGCTCCTACAACAAAAGAAAATCCAGAAAACTGAGGTAGAAGAGTAACACATCATGGAGACATGTTATGGTGCATATCACAATTCCAGGACATTCCGCACATTGAAGAAGATTTAGTGATGCTAGCATTAGTTAACCAACTGGGCCAAACATTTTGCAGAGAGTCTACAATAGAGGAACAAACCATTTGGCTACTAAGGTTTAATGAACCCCACGAGTTCTTGTGCCATCCCTCTTAAGACGACGCATCAACACATTCTTCTAATTCTTTCCTCCTCATTTTCATCTTTTTTCTCAAGTGCATCATTGCTATTCACCTCAATTAATGACAGAAATTTAAGGAAATTTAAGTTTGCAATTTATGGCAAAGCATTCTGAAAACCCAGCCTCTTCCAACAGATAAATCGCATTATCATTTCCCAGAAAGTACATCCATTATTTTGTACCTTTCACTATGTTTCTCAAGAAAATCACAAACAGCCATAATGCTGAATGCGAAGGTTAGAAAAAGTAAAGATGTTGAGTTGAATCAAGCTTTTGCCATGAGGTGATGCCAACCTTGGGTCTGTAATAGTTAATGCTATGGGCTAGGAGAAAACAAGAAATTTTACAGCTTTCACGTATGAAAGTGAGAGAAGAGGAGGTGTTTTTTAATTTCAATATACAGGATTCGGTGAAGAAATCTAGCAGGCAGGTAGTCAGAGATGAACTAATACAATAGAAAAAAAGAAAGCACTGGCTGTGTTTTAGTATCAGCTATAAAACAAAGACAGGTTTAAAATAATCTAGCCTTTTCCTAACCACGAGACATCTCAGACAGCCAGTCTCGGTCACATGCTCAGCAAACTCCCACAAACAGCAATGTCATAGTGACAGGTAATCCATGCTTGCAAAGTTGACTGAGGGATAAATGTTGGCCAGAACTCTGGGGATAACTGTCCTACTCTGCTTCAATACAACGCCATTAGATCTCTAGCAGCTACGCAAACTAATAGTGATAACAGTGAGAAAGAAAATAATGAATGAAAATGAGAGTATATCATCAAAAATAATTAAAATTGTCCTTATTTATTCTCACATGCATTAAAAGAGTCATCTGATAGGTAGATGGTAGCACAGCAGTAATATTTCTGGACCAGTAGTATGGTGGCCTAGACTAATGATCTGAAGACGTGAGTTCAAATCCCAACCTGGTAATAGTGGAATTTATAATTGATAAATAGTTATAATCAGAAATTAAAAAAGTCTTCTCAGTAGCAGTGACCAAGAAATCAAGGGATTGTTATCAATGTTTTTCATTCAAGTTGTGTGTGTTAGCAAAACCAAAAGCCCTCCAGCCCACAACCCTCAAACATGAGACATAGAACATACATAGAACATAGAAGAATACAGCGCAGTACAGGCCCTTCGGCCCTCGATGTTGCGCTGATCCAAGCCCACCTAACCTACACTAGCCACTATCCTCCATATGCCTATCCAATGCCCGCTTAAATGCCCATAATGAGGGAGAGTCCACCACTGCTACTGGCAGGGCATTCCATGAACT
>NC_057742.1:18909025-18938635 GCF_004010195.1 Chiloscyllium plagiosum
GGCATTGGATAGGCATATGGAGGATAGTGGGCTAGTGTAGGTTAGGTGGGCTTGGATCGGCGCAACATCGAGGGCCCAAGGGCCTGTACTGCGCTGTATTCTTCTATGTTCTATGTTCTATCTATGTTCTCTATATCCTGCTGTAACCTGCCACATCCTTCCTCACTGTCTACCACTCCTCCGACTTTCGTATCATCTGCAAACTTGCTCACTCAACCTTCTAATCCCCCTCCAGGTCATTTATAAAAATGACAAACAGCAATGGTCCCAAAACAGATCTTTGCGGAACACCGCTAGTGACGGCACTCCAAGATGAACCTTTGCCATCAACTACTATCCTCTGTCTTCTTCCAGCCAGCCAATTCCTAATCCAAATCTCCAACTCACCCTCAATGCCATACCTCCGTATTTTTTGCAGTAGTCTACCATGGGGAACCTTATCAAACGCCTTACTAAAATCCATATACACCACATCTACCGCTTTCCCATTGTCCACCTCCTTAGTCACCTTCTCAAAGAATTCAATAAGTTTGTGAGGCACGACCTGCCCTTCACAAAACCATGCTGACTATCCTTGATCACATTATTCCTATCCAGAGACATTCCACCTCATGCCCTTCATCCCCCCCACAGTTCCCATGGCCCCTCACACTCCATGCAAAGCTATGCCTCCACATTTCATGTCTTCTCATACCCACCATGAATGGAATGGAAATTTCACACCCATTCACCCTCTATACACCCTCTATAGGATTAAAGAACACTATAACTGCATTAGGGGTTGATAAATGTATCGATCATTCAGACCCTTTGAAGTATCAATGGCAGCAACTTCAAGCACTTGACACCTCCATCTTATATAAATACACATTGTACAATTGATAGAATAAATCAAAGGGCCAATACGCTAATGGTTCCCCTGAGGCAGTCATTTCAATCTAATGGATAACTGGGCTTTCAGGCTGAGTTAGCTAAGAGCCCAGTTATCCATTACTCTGTTTGGGCATGAGAGTTTTAAGATTGTATCCAACTGAAACCAATGTGTTATGCAGAGTGACTTAACATATAACAATATCCCAAAGGATACAACTCAAAAGTTCAACATCAAACTGCATTATATTATGGTAATTGTACTGCAATACATGGCAACCATGCCAATACATGAAAATTAATTCATTGGCTATGAAACTCTAAGGGACATGTGACATGGTGAACACATACAATCATAGAGTCATAGCGATGTACAGCATGGAAACAGATCCTTCAATCCAACTCATCTGTGCTGACCAGATATTCTAAATTAATCTAGTCCCATTTGCCAGCATTTGGCCAATATCCCTCTAAACCCTTTCTATTTGCATGCCCATCCAGATGCCTTTTAAATGTTGTAACTGAACCAGCCTCCACCACTTCCTCTGGCAGCTCATTCCATACACACATCACCCCGTGCTTGAAAACATTGTCCCTTTGGTCCCTTTTCAATCTTTCCCCTTTCACCTTAAACCTATAGCCTCTTGTTTTACTCTGGGGAAAAGACTTTGGGTATTAACCCTATCCAAACCCCCCATGATTTTATAAACCTCTATAAGGTCACACCTCAGTCTCTGATGCTCCAGGGAAAATAGCCCTAGCCTATTCAGCCTCTCCTTGTAGCACAAACCCTCCAACCCTGGATACATCTGTGTAAATCTTTTCCGCATCCTTTCAAGTTTCACAACACAATGCCATTTATTTTTTGCATTTTTGATCCTGAAACATATGGATAAGAGCATTTGTTAATATTTGCTAAGAGATGTACTGGGGTCAGTCTGAAGAATTCGCAATTATCTGCATGGCACATTATTTCTGGATGCACCCTCTCGGCTGCATAACAGGACTCCTGTGTGCCCTCTTCATACCCTTTTCGGGTATTGGCAAGTTATGCACCTGACCTTGACCACTTATGCAGGCCATAGTTGACCTATAAGATAACCATCCATCTGAGTGACCCCAGCAACCATATAAGCCAAGAGTTTCCTCTTCTCAGATTGGATCCAACAATGGGAATGTTTAATGGGAAACTCACAGCCTACCCTTGTATTAAAGATCAACCTCCATTTCGTTATTTGGCTGCTGGGAGGCTGTCTGCGTGAATGACCAATCTCAACAAGATTTGGAGGTGCTGGTGTTGGACCAACGTGGACAAAGTTAAAAATCACACAACATCAGGTAATAGTCCACCAGGTTTATTTGGAAGCACTAGCTTTCGAGGTGCTGCCTGTTCACCACCTGATAAAGAGGCAGCCAGTGCTTCCAGATAAACCTGTTGGACTATAATCTGGTGTTGTGTGATTTTTGACTCAATCTAGACAAAATAATTCTGCCCACTTGGCAATGCCAGCCAAGGGCTTGCAAATCCAGAACCTGGTCTCACCATGGTGAAGCTATGACTGATGAGGGAACCACTTCTCTGGCCCCTGGGATAGAGGATCACCGCAGACAGAGGTAAGTGTTGTTTGGTGGGAGGAGATGTTTCTGGGCAATGGGAAGGGGGTTGGAAGCAACTGCAATGGGTAAGCTCTGATCACCCCTGCTTATAGGCTGGTTCCCTTGATTTTACAGAGGTAGTGCAGATTGAAGGACCTTCCCAGTTCCCTCACACCAAATTGTAAGCCTGCCCATCCTGGTTTGAACAGTCAGACTGGGCAGCTCTTTCTTACCTGGAGCTGAAGTACTTCCAGTTCAGAACGGATGAGGCCTGAAAGTGGCCACCACTTAAAAACCTCAACTAGTGGCAAGACAGGAAGGTCGAACATGGGCCTTCCCACCCAGAACACAGTTGTTAAAGTGATGGAAAGAGGGCAGTATCTATCCACTGCCAACCTGCTTGATTATTTGCCTTTCCTGCCATTTTTAGGGAGGTGGGAATGCCAGAATTGTCTTTGTTTCAGCATGCTGATATGTTCCAGAATTATTCCAGTTGAAATGTGCTCTTCAGTCTGTTTACACTGCAATGTGGTTCTCATTTCCATCAAGAGCCATAGCTGAGAAGCGTAGCCATGATCTCCCAACAGCTATCCATTCTATTTGTATGAGCCTTGAAATAATGTGGGCTCGGTGGATTGTCCCATAATTACACAATCATGGTTCCTCACAGGGTAATCGGTATTTACAAGAGCTGCTTGCAATTAAAATTCATTGTTACTTCACAAAAACACAAAACATTAATGTCAAATTTGAAACAGAAATTTAAAATCTACACAAGTATGTTAAGCCAATTGCTCAGTTAAGGAGATTGAGGTGATTGCCAGGGGCAAAGTGCACACAATGAACATGAAATTTATCTTGGGATCAGATTAACAGTATCACCATATTGCAAAGAAGCTGTGCTGATTCTTTGTGCCTGACATTTCTTTTCTGCCAGCAGAATCTCTCAAAAATCAGCACTTAAATGTCAGCCAATTAGGTTAACCTACATAAATTATTTGCTGCTTTGCTGTAGCCAAACTGTTGCTGTACTTTATAGAGTCACAGAGTCATACAGCTCGAAAACAGACCCTTCGGTCCAAGTCCTCCATGTCGGCTAGATATCCTAAATTAATCTCGTCCCATTTGCCAGCATTTGGCCCATACCCTTGTAAATGCTTCCTATTCACGTGCCCATCCAGATGTATTTCAAATGTTGTGATTGTACCAGCCTCCACCGCTTCCTCTGGTGGCTTATTCCATACATACACCACCGTCTGCATGAAAAAGTTACCCCTTAGGTTACAAAATGGTGGATGGGAGGGAATTGTGGCTGTAAGGGTTGCTCCTTGTTTGAGGCTTTTTCAGTGCTGGAGCTGATGCCCTCGACTTCTGGGAGCAGTAATTACTGTACTTATACATTTTTGCATTGTTTTTGGAACTTTAAAAATGCTCAAAAACAATGATAATTTAAATGGGAGAAAAAGAGAGAGAGAGGAGACGAGTGACAGGAGAGACCACAGGGGAGGTTGAAGAATAGCTCTCGAGTTCAAAAAAAATCAAAAACAAAACTAAGCAGTGAACTTTCACAGCTGACTGACTGTGAAATTACAAGCATCTCTAATGTTACTCTACTTCTGTGACTATGTCTTATTGAAGTCATCAATATTACTCTGGTTGGCGTGGAAAACTTTTGCTCTCACTCTGATGTGAAAGGAGATGCCTTTTGACAGAAAGCAGACGCAATCTGGACATCATGACATAGTTCTACAGAGGGGTACAAGGATAAAGGGACCTGAGGGTGCAGCTGCATTGATCTTTTAATATGGCAGGACATACTGAGAGAGTAATTAGTAGATGTATGGGATCTTGGGCCTCACAAACAGAGATACTGATCCAAATCTTCCAGACTCCAGCAGTGTCAGAGACTGATGCTGTCCCCAAATAAATGTGCTGATGATCTTTGGAAATTCCAATTCTCAGACTCCATGGGAACAGCCTGGGAAATTTGAACATCTGATGGGCAAGTCCTAGAACCCCAGTACTCTGCCCAGATATCTCTGAAAAGATCAGGCATGCTTACATTGTAAGCTACTCAGGAAATGTTAGACAGTTTTAACATATACCTATTTCTTAATTAATTATACAACTGACCCCCAGTTTCTGCCCACTGATGCCTGGTTCCTGACACTCTTCCCACTCTCTGAAATCTTCTGAGGCACCTGTCCCTCCAAATTCACTCCAACCCAAATCTAGTATCCTACCCATCCATCACACTGGCACTTTACCAGCTTGCCATTCTGCCGTGTTATCTACATAACTCACTCACACTCATTGACTAAAATGCTGAAAAGTCATATGAATATCAATGGTGTTTCAATATTTCCCTTACTATCCTGTGTTATAAGGAAGGACACCGATTTCAAATATGCTCCATATTTCTGAACAGGCTGTAGCTAGAATGCTGACCAGAAATGTAGAACCCCGGTTGTAGTAGAAACAAAAAGTAGGTGCAGTAGTAGCAATCCAACAGTGATTGACCCAAATCCTCAGGGAGCAGCAATAAGTCCAAAAGCCAGGAAATTATGCTAGACCCTTATACATCTTTGATTAGGTCACAATTACTGTCATGCATCCAAGAAAGATGAAATGGGTCCTTGGGAGGGTGCAAAGGAGATTCACCAGAATGGTTCTCGGAATGGAGAAGATTGAGCTGAAGATTAGGTTGCTCCCCTTGGAGATTGAGGGGAGATTTGATAATTGTATACCAGAATGTCAAAAGTTTCAGTAAAGTAGACAAGGATAGACTGTTCCCATCAGCTGATGGTACAAGGAAGATAGGATTTGAGGCAAGAAATACCGAGAGGGGTTTGAGGAAGAGCATTTTCGACACAGCAAATAGCAGTGACCTGGAACTTTATGTCTATGATGGTGGGAGATGGAGAGATTGTTAATGACTTCGAAAATAAATTGGATGGGCACTTGAGGAAAATAAACTTGCAGAGCTACAGTGATAGAGGAGAATGTGACTGACTGCTATATTCGACAGGAAACAAACAAACCATCCTGTATTGTAGATTATTATATGCCAACTGCCCACTTTTCAAGTTACTCATAGCCTTCATATGTACCATTTGAGACTATCTTAAAGATTCTACCTATTGTATCTATTTCTTGAATAGTCCAACCTGCATTTCAAACCTACTTCCATTGTTGCTCATAATGTACCTGTACATAAACCCAACATTAATGTTTAAATGTAACTTCATTGAAGGGCAGTATCAAGACCATCTTGTTCCTAACTTTTCACTGTACTCAGTGAATATATATGATAATAAAGCTAATTCATTCATTCATTCCCTGCCAACAATTAAAAAATCTATTCATCCTCAATTGCATCCTTCTGATTGTACAGACTTTTTCCCAAATAATGTTATTTTCCTCAAATTTCTTTCCAACAATTTCAGTCTCAAATGACCTTGTTCGAGAGTTGTTTGTCAATGCCCAAAACAAAGTTTCAGATCAAAATCTCTGAACATTTCAGATTCTATGGAATTAATGATATGTATCCCATTATTCTGAAACTATGCATCTACAAATCACTTTTTTTTATTCCTTATTCCCAGTTCAACTTTCTTTTCCCTCAGTAATTAACTTTGTTTCATCCATATACCAGACTCTTTAGCCTTTGTAATATCAGCTAATTGCTTTCATTGGAATAAAATCACAATACTGTGGATGCTGGAAATCTGAATTAAAAGTAGAAACTGCTGGAGAATCTCAATACATCTTGCAGTGTCATATCATTGGACTCTAGTATTCTTCACAATACTGCTGATGATACAATGTCATACATCCAGAAAACACACCACGAGTATGTGCTATTCTACTATGGACAATTCATTGCCATCAATCTTTCACGTGCTATGCTGAGCTAGAACTTGTCTAATTATCCATGATAGAGGATAAATCACTGCTGAGTCTAAATAGGAGCAGCAATTGTTTTCTCTAACAAGGTATTTGATTGCATATTAGAAGTAGATGTTGGTTACTTTAACCTGTTGGCCATAATGGCTCAGGACTCGCTAGAACAGTACAAAACACATCTGCCCTCTTCAGGTACTTGTGCAGAACTCCACCGACTCCATCTGATGATCTTGTGTGACATTAGATTGGATGGAGATCAATGTAACATGAAAAGTAACTCTTTCTGAATGATTACCAAACAACATCCAGCAGGTCTAATTAATTATACTTAGCTGATTATCTCTGCTTGATATAAAATTAAACTCTGCTATTACAAAATTGCCATTTCAGTAGTTTGATATCTCTTGTGTCAAATATCATGCTTCCCCATAGTAATGCTATAAAGCCAAAATGAATTGTGTTTAAATTGATGTCCATAATTTGATTAGCTCCTCCAACACATTCCTATCAGATATAGGATGATATACATTAGGAAACGGAAACAGCTACCACTTGGAGTGGTTGAGGAAAAGGTATAAAATGCATTTAAGCAACTTGAGCATATGGGAAAATCTGAAGGATACATTCATAGAATTAGATGAATTAAGATAGGAAGAGGTTCATCTGGAACCACGAACACTGCCAAATGGCCTGTTTAAGTGCTGTAAATTCCATACACTCTGCTCATTTGGACTCTTCGTTTGCATTGTAATAAAGCCAAGTCCTTTTTCCATCCCTTTTTGGTGGTTGTGTTGTCGTGAATGTGTTGTTTGTGTTTAAGAACGTGTGATTTTCTTCCATTATCATGTGTGGTTTTTTTTGGTTCAAAACAAATGCAAGTGCGAAATTTCAGAATACCCCTTTGAGGTTTACGCTGTGCTGGCCATCATATCCCACTAACTTCTTCATCAAAAAGAATTGAAAGGAGAAAAACAGCTCACAATTTCCCAATGGGGTTTGATTATTTGTCAAAGCATTTGGATTCCTACCATGTACGAAAATATTAAAACCTTCATGGTCCACACCAGTCAAAATGAAGTCAATTACATTTCATAAAATGAGAAGTTTTCATTCTTTTTAAAGTGACCCAGCACTAGCAATCATACATTAGGTCAAGAAAATGTGTAGTAAAATAAAACGATCTGAGGACACAAAGATTACCAATAGCTAACACTCTCACTCCTTCTACCAGGTTGGGTCGATTCAATCACATTTGGAAAATTCTCAAGTTGATGCAATCATTCTTAAACAAAATCACATTTGGAAAATTCTAAAGTCGATGCAATCATTCTAAAACAAAAGATTAATTGAGGAAAAGCATGGCCCTCCATGCATTAGGGTCACTGATGCTCTAGGATTAATTTAAACTCTCAGCGATTAAAATTATTACCACAGACAATGCTGTGAGCAAGCCAAACTCAAAGATAAGAAACATCACAGGAACATTAAAACCGATGTTTTAGAGTCATAAATCATAGAGATGTACAGCACGGAAACTGATCCTTCGGTCCAACCCGTCCATGCTGACTAGATATCTCAACCCAATCTAATCCCACCTGCCAGCATCCGGTCATATCCCTCCAAACCCTTCCTATTCATATACCCATCCAGATGCCTCTTAAATGTTGCAATTGTACTTGCCTCCACCACTCCCTCTGGCAGCTCATTCCATACATGTACCACTCTCTGTGTGAAAAAGTTGCCCCTTAGGTCTCTTTTATATCTTTTCCATCTCACCACGAACCTATGCCCTCTAGTTCTGAACTCACCCACCCCAGGGAAAAGACTTTATCTATTTATCCTATCCATGCTCCTCATGATTTTATAAACATCTATAAGGTCACCCTTGAGGATCTAAAATTTGAAAGCTGTTGCTTTCAACACTTGCAGTCAGCGAAGGTTAAAACAGCACAGGTCCTCACCCTAAGCCTCCGACGCTGCAGGGAAAACAGCCCCAGCCTATTCAACCTCTCCCTATAGTCAAGTCCTCCAACCCTGTCAACATCCTTGTAAATCTTTTCTGAACCCTTTCAAGTTTCACAACATCTTTCCGATAGGAAGGAGACCAGAATTGCACGCAATATTCCAACAGTGGCCTAACCAATGTCCTGTGCAGTGGCAAGAGGACCTCCCAACTCCTGTACTCAATAGTCTGACCAATAAAGGAAAGCTTACCAAACACCTTCTTCACTATCCTATCTACCTGCGCCTCCACTTCTAAGGAGCTTTCTTTGATGTTTACTTTATTGTACAAACTACGACAACGAAGCAAAAAGATTACATGACCAGACAAGGAGATGCATGCAGATATTAATTATATTTGCAGAAACATATTCAAAGTTGGCAAGTCTAATGCTACATAGTTTATACATTCAACACTAACCAAAGTCATGGTGGCAACCCAAATAAACCCATGGTTGCTGTCACAGTATAAAGATTTTACAGAAAGTCTGCAAAGGCAGTCCAGAAAGACAAAAGACATGTCAAATAACAAGAGGCCAAAGTAAATGATTGCCAGTACATTTAAACAAGAATTATGAGTATGCAACAAGCAGAAGACAGATGACAAATGCAATACCAGGTTTGGCATGTATACTCAATTTAACGGCTATCAGGGCAGACCAAGTGCAAATGTGCTCTGAGTGCCACTGATAAGTTCTGACATTCAGCCTGTGTAATTAACTCCGAATTGATAATTGTAAGTTTTCACATTGCCTACTGCTTAAATTCAAGAAATGTCTTGAAATTGACCACTGTAAACATGGTGTTTATATTATAGAACTAATCCTCTTTGAAAATGGAGATAAATACAATGGATAATTGCATTTTTAAGTTGTTAGTCAATGTTACAATGGTGTACCTTCCCAGGCACCTTTTCCTCATCAAGCTCTATATTCTTAGACCAATGCAGCTGCAGGCAGCAGGCACTGACAGCTTTCATTAGGAGCACTATATTAATTAGATCCCTGCATACACACAGCAGGATTAAACACTTACAGTGGTATTTTGTTGTCACATTTCTGCCTTGGGAAGCACTCATTATTCTTAGACATTTCAGAGTTGCAATTAAATTCTAGAACAGTTTCTGTTAGAACTTTCATTTGAACTTTATCGCAAACTAGCATAGTCTCAAAACAACAGGATACAATGGACCCCAGAACTCAAGTATTACACAGCAGAACAATCAATAAATTGCAGTTTAATTTATTACAATTCAGCTAATAAGAGCTGAATCATTTTCTTTGCATTTTGTACATGAATTGTCTTTAAACAAATATGGTGAAAGCTTCTCAGATGGCAACACTGGACAAAAAGAATGCTGTATTCAAACATTAGTATTAAGCGAACAGCATCATAAGTTTATGTATTAGTGGGATTTCCTGGATGACTTAGCCAGGTATTGGGTTAAGGAAGGATGGGTAAATAATCTAGTAACCTCTGTTAAACATTCCACCATTCACATGGTCTGTGATGTCCTTGCAACTGGATACTCTTAAGAAACTTACCATCAAGGTTTACAGTGAGACCAAGTAATATAGGGCATTGCAGTGGATGGAGAAAATAAATTGGAAAGAATATTATTTTTGCTTTAAATATGTTGAACCACTATGAGCAACCATTTAGACCTGAACCTTCAATGGTTCCACTTCACAGATAACTCAGATTAAAGACAGTAATTTATAGTATGCACATTGGAAATGCCATTTCGGATTACACTGCTGCTATGCACATTCGCTTGGCAGATGCCTATCCTGAGAACAAAAAGGTCCTATAAACAACAACTGTTACATTGTCAGGATTTAAAATCCAGTCTAAACATAATAGCACCAATCTGGCCACATCCCATTTGAAGTCTGATGGATTAATGAAAAGGACCAGATAGTGAACTCCCCAAAGTTTCCCTCTGGTTTAACATCTCCTAGATAGCAACATTAGGTGGCAAGCTAACAAGAGCTTCCAAATTAACTGCTTCAAAATTGTCATTCCCAATGAGACAGCACTAATTATCTCTCTTTAATGTTCAAAGGAATTGCCATCACAGAATCAACCATCATCAACAACCTGCAGTTTATTATTGACCTGAAACTTAACTGGACCACAGCCTTACAAATGGAGGTTGGAATTCTTGTAGTGAGTAATTCACCTCCTTATTTCTCAATGGTTGCCTACAATCTGCAAGGCACAAACCAGGAATGTGATGGAATACACTGGATGAGTGCAGCTCCAACATCACACAAGGAGTTCCACACATGTCCTGAATAAAAAAGCCTATTTTACTTGCAACCCAATCACTATCTTAAACATTCAATCCCTCCACCACCATACACCGTGGCTATAGCATGTACCATATAACACAAATGCAAACAAAATACTGAGGATGCTGTAAAATTTAATTAAAAAGCAATAACGCTGAAGAAACTCAGCAGGTCTGGTGGAATCTATGGTGAGAGAAACAGAATTAATGTTTTAATTCTGATATGATTCTTCTTCAGTTTCTCAAGCACAAGGGCAGCAGATATAGGTCAATACCCCTCAAGTTAGTCAGCATCCTGACTTAGATTACTTAGATTAGATTACTTTACAGTGTGGAAACAGGCCCTTCGGCCCAACAAGTCCACACCGACCCGCCGAAGCGTAACCCACCCATACCCCTACATTTACCCCTTACCTAACACTATGGGCAATTTAGCATGGCCAATTCACCTGACCTGCACATCTTTGGACTGTGGGAGGAAACCGGAGCACCCGGAGGAAACCCACGCAGACACGGGGAGAATGTGCAAACTCCACACAGTCAGTCGCCTGAGTCGGGAATTGAACCCGGGTCTCTGGCGCTGTGAGGCAGCAGTGCTAACCACTGTCACTACGTTGCCTTTCTTTCATCATATCAAAAACATGGAGCTCCCAACCCACCAACATTACACGAATGCTGGAGTTCAAGATGGTGACTCGCTAACACTTTCTAAAGATCAATTAAGAAAGAGCAAAAAGGATTGACCTTATCAGCAATGATTACACCCCGCTAATGCATTTAAAAATACACTGTCCGTAAGGCTAAACTGGTGAATTGAGCTAACTAATCATGGTGTCTAGGCTCCAAACTATCTCAACAAACCATTGCCTTTCACTCTTTCTCCCTGATTTCAACATATCATTCAATCTTGTTTCCTCTCAAGTATTTATCCAGTTTCCTCTTGATGTTATTTAAGTGACTTGCCTCAAGTTCTTCCTATGGTAACTAATTCCACATTCTGATCAGTCTAAGAAAATTATCATCATTATCCTACTAAAATGGTTAGTAACTATTCATGGCTCCTGGTCTTCTGCTTTCTTCTACGATTTATCGCTCTACAGAACCTGAAACAATAATAAAATTTAATTCAGAGGGGAAAATAAAACGCTGGAACCCATTTTGACTAATTAGCATCAATTCATGGCAGAACAATTGAACAAGAAACTACTCTTTGGTTGTTATTTTTCCCCAAGGTCCTCGTCCTCCCTCTGCAAAATAACTCTGTAAGATTTATTATTCGTACTGAATTAAAAATCACAAAACCTACATACTACAAAATAAACCCCCCGCAAAAAAAAGTATGTTCTGTTTAAAGCTTGATGAATATCTACTGATGTCAAACTGCGTTCATCACACTACAGCCATGCATAGACAGAGCAAAATGCGAAACAGATGATGCTCCAATCTCACTATTACCTTAAATAATTCAATTCGATTTTAATTTACAACATCTCTCAGCACAGATTTAGCACAAACACAATTCACAGCACTTGTCCCTGCCGATTACAAATTTATTCCAGCCTGCTTCTCAAGACCAGAGAAAGGCAATATAAAAAGACCTACATTGATTCCATCAATTTTGGAAATCATAGGTCATAAATCTATTAAACGTGGCTCTGACTCAACAGTGCAACTCATGGTTTATAGCACAAGAGCAAAGGCTAATACATAAACCACAAATTGACCTTTGTAGAATTAAAATCCAACATCAATATCAAAATTCAACTTCTCAATTTCTATTCAAAGTTTCTGCAGCCAGAAATTTTATAGGGCTGTTTGGAATGGGTTCAAAGGTCAGGATGTGTCAATGAGGAACAGAAGTCATCCAGTCTTCACGTCATTTGACCAACAGCAGCTGAACACAGGGGGATTTTTACATCAGTAGCGCATGGAGATAATTCGGATAATTCAATAGGTTGCAATCTTACAGTGCATTTCAAACTTCACTCACAGTGTACAAGAGCTACAGGACTTCATCTAATTAAAGGAGATGGGAAGCAAGGAGTTGACTCTCTCTCTTAGAAAGACATGTTGCCATGTCAGACAGGTGAAGTAAGGTAGGCACTGACAACTGAAGGCAAGAGTGGTGAAAGTCCCAGCACTGCAGGGGCATGCTGCCTGGGGTGCAACTAGTGCAAAAGGAGTGAGTGAGGGAAGGGGGCTCAAAGTCTTGTGGTAGAAGGCCTTTGTACAAGGAGGAAGATACCTCATGCCATGTACCTCATCCACCCAGGCTCCCATGTGGATGACCAACCAAGAGAAATCTAGGCACTAGCACATCAGCAACCTCAGGGCCAAGAGTGCCTTTCTCTGGATAGCGACACCAGAGAAGGTCCAATAGGAGCACACATGTTGCTCCTAATTTTCTCCAGGACAGAACCCTCAGCTAAGGCTTAGCAACTTTCAGATGTCTGTGTGGCAGAGTCGCTGAAGAGTGTTGTTCTCCCCAGAGGCTGTCATTGATCCCTTTGATCCCTGCACTACGCTGCAGGATGAGTTGAAACCTTTGTGGATTGGTAGGCACCCAATGCCAGTGGTGCTAAACATCTATTCCTCCAGTTTTTCCAGGGCTCCACTGGAGATTTCTGTATGATCTAACATTCGGCAGGCCATTGCAGAATTCAACAGGGGTCCATGTCTATTGACTGGATTTTCCTTGAGTCAGGAAGACTCCATGGGGGTGTAAAAAGACAGCTGGATCCAATTCTACGATTCCTGACCCCATTGCTGATATTCCCATTTTTCACAAGTGCATATTATGGTTGTGCATTGGTGTGAGTTGAGAGTTAGGAAAACCCAGACATCCATCCATTAGAGTTGATGCAGTTGTGCCCCAGGGAAAACATTGCATGATCATTCTGTCAGTTTCACTGATCCATCAGAGCAATCCATTTACAAGATAAAGAGATTTCAAGTGATTGCCTTCATTGATACTTCAAAAAATTTGAATGATTGGCACTTCCATTAGTCTGAGATATAGTTAAAATAATTGTTATGAATGAACGACTTTAAAAAAAAATAATATTTTAATATGTGCTACTGTCACTATAGGGTAAATTGGTTCTACGTAGAGTGTATAGTAGATGAATGACCATGGAAATGTTATGGTTTGGCACAGAGGCTATGAAAGGGCATGAACTGGCATGGATGTAACGTGGTGCGTATGGTGGGTGGGGCAATGATTGAAGGGCTTACTGGTTTTATTGTACCTCAATAAAGCCCCACAAGACAGAGGTGAAACCTTTAAACCAGCTCATCTTGGCATTAGACAGTCCCTGTGGCTGTCTCTGTACTCATTTGCAATGGCAAGTTTGTCTCCTCCCCCTAGTCCCTCCATGCTGTTACCATCTGCAACTTGTACTTCAGCTTCTCGGTGCAAGTCATGCCCGAGTGGAGCTGTGCTGTTAACCCTACGTGGTTTATTGTCAGATTGTCATCAAAGTCCCAGAAAGCAAGGTGAATCCAAATCAGATGAAACAACTTATTATTAACCCTTTGCTTGGCAGCACAACAAAAGCAATCCATCCGCATACTCTTTTTAACCCATGAACACCAACTGGAGCTAGGTGTTACACATGCTCCTCCTGTACAACCAGCTACTGGGAGGAGTTTGTGGGAATAATTCAGGAGACACAGCAGGGCTTCATCCTGAGAAAAAAGAAGCATGGTATAGGGAGGATGAGACAACCATGACCTACTAGGGAAGTCAGGGATAACATAAAAGCAAAATAGAAGGCATATAATGTGGCAAAGAACATTGGGAAACCAGAGGATTGGGAAGCTTGCAAAGATCAATAGTGGGGAACAAAAAAATAAATGAGGAAGAAGATTAAATATGAGGGTAAGCTAGCCAGTAATATAAAGGAAGACTGTAAGAGTTTCCTTAGATATATAAAGGGCAAAAGAGAGGCATTGGCCATTGGGAAGTGACGCTGGAGAGATAATAGTGGGGAACAAATAAATAGCTGAGGAACTGAATAGTTACTTCATGTCAGTCTTCACAGTGGAAGACATGAGTAATTTCCCAAAAACTCAAGAGAGTGAGGGGCCAGAGTTAAATATGGTTGCCATCACCAAGGAGAAGGTGCTAGAAAAACTGAATGGCCTGAAGGTGGATAAGTCACCTGGACAAGATGGACTATACCCTAGAGTTCGAAGGCAGACAGCTGAAGAGATAGTGGTGGAATTAGTGGTAATCTTTCAGGAATCACAAGAATCCTGAGAGTCCCAGAGGACTGGAAAATTGCTAATGTAATACTCCTGTTTATAAAAGGAATAAGGCAGAAATTGGAAAATTACAAATCAATTAGCCTACCCTCGATCATGGGTAAGATCCTGGAATCCATTGTGAAGGATGAGATTTTTGAATACATGGAAACGAATTGTAAAATAGGGCAGAGTCAGAGTGGTTTCATCAAGGGCACAAATATGCTAGAATTCTTTGAGGAAATAACGAACAGATTAGCACAAGGAGAACCAATGAATGTTATCTACGTGGACTTCAAGAAGGCCCTTGACAAGATGCCACACAGGAGGCTACTGCGTAAGACGAGGGCCGATGGTGTTACAGGCAAGGTGCCAGCATGGATAGAAGCTTCACTGCCTGGCAGAAAGCAGAGAGTGGGGGATAAAAGGGTCCTTCTCAGGGTGGCAGCTGATGACAAATGGTGTTCCACAAGGCTCAGTGTTGAGAACCACAAATTTTCACTTTATACATTAATGATCTAGATGAAGGAACTGAGGGCATTCTGAGTAATTTTCCAGATGACACAAAGATAGGAAGAGGGACAGGCAGCATTGAGGAGGCAGAGAACAGGTTAGGAGAATGCCAAAGAAGTGATAGATGGAGTACAATGTGGGAAAGTGTGAGGTCATACACCTTGTTAAGAAGAATAGAGGCATGGACTGTTTTCTAAATAGGGAGAAAATTCTGAAGTCTGAAGTGCAAAGACACTAGAGAGCTCTAGTCCAGGATACTCTCAAGGTAAACTTGCAAGTTCGGAAGGCAAATACAATGATGGCATTTATTTTGAGAGGACTTGAGTTTCTATAAGGCTCTGGTCAGACCACATTTGGAATATCATGTGCAGTTTTGGGCCCCATATCTCAGGAAGGATGCTCTAGCCCTGGGGCGTGTTCAGAGGAGGTTCACGAGAATGATCCCAGGAATGAACACCTTAACATATGAGGAACATTTGGGGACTCTGGGTCTATACTCGATGGAGTTCAGAAAGATTAGGGGGGATCTAGTTGAAACTTACAGAATACTGAATAGCCTGGACAGTGTGAATGTTGAGAAGATGCTTCCATTGGTAGGCTCTTGATTGTAAAGGGGATCAAGGGTTAAGGGGTGAAAGCGGGAGAATGGGGTTGAGAAATTTATCAGCTCTGATTGACTCAATAAGCTGAATGACGTACTTTTTGCTCCTATGTTTTACTGTGGAGGCAGCCATTATTCCCCATGCTCGCAGTTGTGTTCTGTGTTCTTGAGGCCTGCAGGACCAAGGATTGCTGGTTGGATAACCCCTCCCCCTTATGGACACAGCTGCTTGAAGCACTAAGGTCAAAAGCTGAAGTTCGAGGGGACACTGTCCACATCAGGAGTTGTCCGAACCAGAAATGGGACACTCTTCCCCATATTGCATACACCTACCTCCCTGCTAACCCAAGGAGGACTTTGAAGAGAACCCCATCTCCGTGTCCTTCTGTGACAGCTACATAGAGCTCACAGATAAAGCAAAGGTACGCAGGTCTGGGCACATCTCCAGCATCCACAGCAAGATGTAGCACTCAATGAGCATTGTTAATCACTCAGTGGAAAGGGCCTTGCACAAACACGCACACCAAAGATACGACAGCATTAATGGCCTGGATCAACTCTACAACCATCCAAGCAGAGAGCTTAGCAAAATCTTTAGCAGCTCAGTCAGAAATACTCTTACTGCAGCAGCAAATGGTGTCATGTTGCCAAAGCTTGGGGCTTAGTGTGGGCTCACTAGGTTGTGTGTCTGAATGTAACACACACAGGTACTCACTCACGGTCTTGCTCTTGCAGTCTGGAGAAGAGCCTGCTGGGAAACATAAAACAGTGGAGCCACAATGGTCTTCCATCACATTGTGGCTGCAGCTTTTGACTTAAGTTGTTGATATACAGTCAGTCTTTAGGAACTGAAAGGGAGTCAGCAGGGTTGCCTGCCCTTTAAACATAGGGTCAGCTCTGCTTTGCACAGTCATTGGACAATGTGTTCATTGACCAGCTGCTAGAAGATCACATGCACCCAGACAGTTTAGATTAGATTAGATTACAGTGTGGAAACAGGCCCTTCAGCCCAACAAGTCCACACCGACCCGCCGAAGCGAAACCCACCCATACCCCTACATTTACCCCTTACCTAACACTACGGGCAATTTAGCATGGCCAATTCACCTGACCCTGCACATCTTTTGGACTGTGGGAGGAAACCGGAGCACCCGGAGGAAACCCACGCAGACACGGGGAGAACGTGCAAACTCCACACAGTCAGTCGCCTGAGGCGGGAATTGAACCCGGGTCTCAGGCGCTGTGAGGCAGCAGTGCTAACCACTGTGCCACCGTGCCGCCCACTGATGTTAATGCCCATATGGAGATAACTCCTCTTCTTGGTACCTAGGTCAGAGTCAGTGGTTGGCCACAAAATCCATCCCAGCACATTTTCACAACAACACCACTATTGAAGCCTGTTCTTGAAGAAATAAAATTTTATACAGGTACTGCTCAGAGAGTTTGAACAATGCAGAAAAAAGGAAATGAAGAAAATTCCTTTCAGCCACACAAGATTATAAATCAAATGTTTTATTTCCTCACTGGCAAAAAAATAAGGAATTCAAAGAAACTCTTCTGCAGCTAGCAACACAACGAGTTCATTTCCAAGAGTGAAACCATTTTACGTTCCTGGCATCCCTGGCAATTAATTCCAAGCTCCATTGCTCTCGCTGTGTAAAGGAAAGCAATTCTGCACCCTTCAATACCTCACTTCTTTTCGAAAGTCCAAAATTACTTTCCACTCTCTTGCCCTTAACGCTTTACTAGTGCATCCTGAAGTATAATTTTTCTTGAAATATTGGTTATTTAATAAAAGTTGGTTTACAGACATTTGTTCAGTATCTTGGATCTTCATACTGAAACCAAATTCAACTTCTTTATAGTATTGATTGTTGCCTTCCAGTTTTTGAAGTGTCTGTACTTCACTTTCAAACTTTACCTATTCTCTCCCCATAATATTCTTTGTTCATTTTTGATACGTTTTTGTCTTGAGACAGATTGTCCAAATAGGCATTCCATTCAACGAACTGATCATTGAGGAAATTAGCACTGAAACTTCTCGGAGTGTAAATTGAAGCATTCTTGTTGGCATGTCACAATCTACCAAAGACCCTGAACAATTATCCTGAAGTATCTGCCATCCATTTACCGAAGCAAAGGTCACTTTACCTTCCACAACTTCTTACTTTGCTCACTCTCCTTTCGTGACCAACTTGCCTTACCGGGAAAACTATACCTTCTTTTTAATTTTTAAGGGCCCTCACCCAAATCAGCTGAGTAACTAATTATCAATTGCAAACAATAAACAATGCCCACAAGGGACAGTGGAAAAAAAACAGAACTTAGATCCATGCTACAATATACGTCTTGGCCTCTATGGCTCTTGGAGTATGTCCAAATGCATTCTTAAATGACCATCATTTTTGATGTGGTCAGTACCCCTCCACTTATACATGTGTATCAACATATAAATTAGGTCCAGGTGTAGGCCATTCAGCCTCTCATTACTGTTCCACCATTCAAGACGACCATGGCTGATCTATTTGTGCTTTGAATTTCACATTCTCATCTACCCTAGATAATCATTCCCATGTCTAACAAGAACCAGTCCTCTGTTAAAAACAATGACCCTCGTTCCACTACCTCTAAGGCAGGGAGCTCCAAGGTTGTAACCTACTGAGAGAAGAAATTTATTTTCATCTCTGCCCTAAAAAAGGCAACCACACATTTTAAAACAGTGCCCCCTTGATCTGGAGTCATTCACAATTGGGAAAATCCTTTCTATGTTCATCTTTTCAGGGTCTTACATAATTCATTCAAGTTTCCCTTTAATTTTATAAACAGAGAAATAAGTGCAGTTTGTCTGATTTTCTTCATTTGAGATCCTGCTCATTCCAGGGATCAACTGAGTGAACCACCATCGAACAGCCTCCAATAATTTACAGGAGAATGTGAGGACTGCAGATGCTGGAGATCAGAGTTAAAAGTGTGGCGCTGGAAAAGCACAGCAGGTCAGGCAGGATCCGAGGAGTAGGAGAGTTGACGTTTTGAGTATAAGCTCTTCATCAGGCATTCATTGAAATGCCGACTCTCCTGCTCCTCGGATGCTGCCTGACCTGATGTGATTTTTTAGCGTCACACTTTTGACTCCAAAAATTTACTTCCTTGATGAAGTTAAAATCACACACCAGGTTATAGTCCAACAGGTTTATTTGGAAGCACTAGCTTTCAGAGCACTATTCCTTTGTCAGACAGCTGGTCAAGCAGGATTAGATTAGATTAAATTACTTACATTGCATTTATGTGCAAGCTAGCGAGTGACTCCACACCAACATGGCTGACCTATACCTTCCCCTTAAAGTAACCTAAAATGCTACTTAGAGTCATAGAGATGTACAGCATGGAAACAGACCCTTCAGTCCAACTTGTGCATGCGCGACCAGATATCCTAAATTAATCTTGTTCCATTTACAAGCACTTGGCCCACATTCCTCTAAACCATTCCTATTCATATGCCCATCCAGATGCCTTTTAAATTGGCTAATTAGCATCTTCTCAGTCAACTAGGGATAGCTAAGAAAAGCAACTCTTCTCAGTGATACCCAGATTCTGCGTTACTTTCAAAATATGGAACAATTTGGATAGGTATATTGTTTCAGGAACTACAGACTTCACAATTCATGGTTGTTACCATTGTATGCTCCTGTTTGTTCAAATTAATGACTTGGTCAAAAGTATCTATTATATAGCAATTCGGTTAAATTAGTGCAGAAGGTGTGTTTTGACAAAAACAACTCTGAATCGACAGGAATAGATAGTAGCACATAGCTACATTTGCCTCCTATGCACCACCATTCTGCGACTGTCTGTCTCTGTCTCCAACTTGGATGCACTTTGGACTTGTTATTTGTTCTGTCAAATGCATTCTGCATCCACTTGAACTCAATAATATTCTACTGTGAGTTGTCAAAACAACAGCGCAATCTATCAACAGCTCAATTTAGTAACAGCTCAATCTGGCAGTGCACAGCCTACTCCAGCTCTCCCCCACCCATCCCATCCAAATTGCCCATTTGACCGAATGAGTTCTTAGTTTGATTTGATTTGATGTACAAATACTCAAATGTGAAAAAAAATCAATTCAAAAGGCAGGAAACTTCAAATATTTGTTTACAGTACCAGGACATAAATGGCTTTTTAACTCTAGGCCATATTTACTGATGAAGTTGCACTTACCAATCTGAATTTACAGCAAGTGACATTTTGTGTCAGGGTTTGTAATCCCAGGATGCTGGCTACTGATTAAAGTTTGCACATACCGCCTCACAATCAGAATGAGCTAAAAGGACCAAATGGGCCTCAGTCTTTGAATAAAAACAAGATGGCCACCCAAGGGCCACAACTGGAGAAGCATTTCTGCAAGAAAGAGATTGGTACAAATCACAGTTTTGTTACCAGTCGAGCACTTGTCCCAATTTAGGGAATTCCAGCACCACAGCTCTCAATGAAGCTTGTCTTGGCAGTTCTCATCAGAATGATAAAATTGCTCAGCGAGACACTGTCAATATGTTGGCAAGAACAAATGAACGCTGTAGGCCTGTTGTGGTGCCACAGATAAGAAAAATATTATAGCTATTGTACCATTTGGCTCAATGCAACATTAGGTGTGATTTCATCTTAATGGGTGTTTAAATGTCCATTTTTCTCCTGTCACGAGTGCTGATTGACAGAACGGGAGGATGGAAGACTGCGGCTCTCTGAGGCCATTTGTTTCTACCCTGTCTTGCTACTAATTGCCCCATTTGGTGCAATTGAACCATGCCCCACGCCAAACCACTGCAAATATGTTAGCCAGTGAGGAAAGTCTGCCACCCTTCTTGCCCAACAGCAGGTGATTGGAGAGTTAGTGAGTCGAGGCTCTTAGGTAGCTATTAATTGACCATTTAAGGGGCTTGATTGATGGCTGTTCACGAAAGTTCAAATATGGGGTCCTGACGTGGTGTGGTGGTAGTGTCCCTGGACTGGGAGGCCCGGTTTCTAGATCAACCTGCTCCACAGGTGTGGAGTAACATCTCTGAAAAGGTTGATTAGAAAAATAGATTAAATTAAAAATATAAAGCTCCAATGGAACTCCTCAAGACTTAGTTGGTGAGGTGGTGAGAGGGGACGAGTTTGGCCAGCTCACACAATTACTTCCCCTTCTCTCTACTTCACCAAACCCAAGGGAAGACATGAGAGATGTACAGGGGAAGAGAACTCCAGCTATTGTTTCACAACATGTTAGATTGTTAGATTATTCCTAAAGGGACAGGAACAAATTTTTTTTTTTTTTATTTGTTCATGCCATGTCAGCTTACTTGGTTAGAATTTATTTATTTATTAACCATCCCTAACTTCACTTGAGAAGGTGGCAATGAGTTGCTTTTTGAACTGCTGCAATGGTTAAGGTATAGTGATATCCACAGTACTGTAAGGAAGGGAATTTCAAGATTTTTCACTCAGTCATTGGGAAAGAATAACAATACTTTGCAAACCCAGGAGGGTGTGAGAGCTGGAGGGGATCTTGCAGGTGGTGGTGTTCCCATGTATTTGTTGCCTTGTCCTTCTGCATGGTAGAGGTGATGGGTTTGGAATGTAAATCTGGTTTGCCACATTTTACTGTTGCAGCGCAATCATGTGCGAAGTATCAATATACTGGTCCACCAGTCACATCAAGGATCTAAAGAAAGTACACTCAATGAAGTTCCAGCACTTTCCACTAAAGTGTAAGCATTTTTACCTGATAGGAAGTCCAAGATACAGAATGCTAATGTTGCAATGAAGTTGGTCTATGCTCTGGCTCCAAGCTTCACATTATGGCTGTGGGCTTATCTCACCATGTTTCTCAGAACTCGCAATGAGCCTTTTCATAAAGTTTTATAATTCTTATTCCTATGAGTTCTGAGAAAGGGTCATCAGACCCGAAATGTTAACTCTGTCACTTTCTCCACAGATGCTGTCAGATCTGCAGAGCTTTTCCAGCAATTTCTGCTTTTCATTTCTGATTTCTAGTGTCTGCAGTCACGCAGTTTTTAATTCCTATGCCTATTGTGCACTTTATGTTCTCGGGGTTTGGATGTTTTGATTCTCTTTCTTTTGTCTACTGTGTTGCTCTGTCTTTGCTGAGCCAACTGCTATCTTCTTTCTTTGTTCCATACACCTTTTCCAAATGATTTTGCATTTTACAAGTTCGATTCATATGCAGCACTTCTCCATCCATCTCTGAACACATGGTCATCTACATTTCATGCACATCTTTCTCTCCAGCTGCTTTGCATTATTAGTCCTGTTGCTGTTCCTCTGCTTCAACCTTGCTGCCTTTAATTGACCTAACTGCAAGCTGGCACAGTATAACATAGAGATACAGCATCTTCATCTGCCTACACGTGGCTTTGAGTGTTCTGGGATTGTCTCCAGCCCATGCTCTTGTGGACTTGTCCAATCTAATAGTTTGACACTTCACGCCATTAGGTGACCCAAATGAGTTGAAATGGCAAACTTTTTCACCTCTCGAGTTGACATTTTCTGGCTGCATTTTTCAGTCTTGTTAGGAAATTGTCAACAGATTCAACCAAGTTCTGCTTTAGGCCTTGAAATTCATTTCTGTCACTCCAATAAAATAGACTTTAGCTGGAGATTTGTCCTAAGTTCTTTATCTGGGTTTTGCTGCGACCTTAAATCTCCTCCCAGCTATTATGCAAATGTAACCATTTCTCTCCTGACTATAAAATAATACAGCTGACTCTTTCCTTTTCACTAGTGCCTTTTAGAAAGATAATGAAATGCAATGTTGTTTAAACTTTTTAAATGCATCGTCCTCAGCCTTCCAATTCATCATAGGTCAGAACTGTGCATTTCTTCCTGAAGTGGCCAATGCATTCACATATCATTCACTCATTCACTCACTCAGTGTTTCTCTCTGTTTGTGGGGTGAATTCTCAATCTAATTCAGCATTAAATCTGTGTAAACAACATCGTGATTGTAACAAGGTCAGCCAGCTGGACCTCACATAATATGAGATCCCTCATTGGGGCTGTTAATCTGGTTCTAATCAGGGAGCCCTGGCTGACATAAAAAGGTTGGCTGTCAGGGATATTGACACTCTGGTGCCTGACTCTGTAGTCAAGAACTATTCATTTGTAAATAAAGGTTGACTTGGTGATGGGTTACCAGACTCTATGGAGTTATTTCAAAAAGCACTTGCAATTTTAAATTTTTAAAAAGACACAATTCACTTCTAGCCACTTTTGATAAAGAGTTCAGCTTAGCGAAAGCAGGTTTCGTTCCCAAGACAAGTTAGAATTTGATTGCCTGAAATGATCCACTCCCTGAAGAGACCTTGACAAATGATTCTGTTCCATTACTTTCACTGTTCATTGAAGTGCATAACTGGTAAGTGATTGTAACCAGCCAGCAACTACATAAAGAATCTGTTTAGTTACCTTTTACAAAAGGAGTGTGTAATTAGTGTGAAAACATCTTTCAATTTCCTTCACACAACCAACTAGAAGAGTTCTACATCACATCATGGAAGTGTGATTACAGCACTGTTTTTATTCAAGCTTCATTTGATACCAGTTTCTCCACTGTACACATCAGGTACTTAGAGTAATTGTCAGTTAGACGAGCAGAATGAATGCAATAAGACATAGAAACAAAAACAGAAGTTGCTGGAAAACCTCAGCAGGTCTGGCAGCATCTGTGAAGAGAAATCAGAGTTAATATTTCAGGTCCAGTGACCTTTCCTCAGAACTGATGGTAGCTAGGAAAATATCAGTTTATATGCAGAAGATAGGGTGGAAGGAGGGAATAAGGAATAAACTATAGGTGGGGATGGAACCCAAAGTGAGAGAAGAACAGTTCGACAGACAAAGAAGTTGATCAAGATTTGGCTGGGAAGGTGAATAGTTGTTGATGGAGACTGTTAGTGCCTATCAATCGGTATTGTGTAATGGCAGACTATCCAATCAACCACACCGCCCCGTGGCCCAATATTTCAACTCCCCCTCCCACTCTGCCGAGGACATGGAGGTCCTGGGCCTCCTTCACCGCTGCTCCCTCACCACCAGACCACCCCCACCCTCCTCTAGCTTATCTCTCCACGCTTTAGGCTCTCTGCTTTTATTCCTGATGAAGGGCTTTTGCCTGAAACATCGATTTCGCTGCTCCTTGGATGCTGCTTGAACTGCTGTGCTCTTCTAGCACCACTAATCCAGAATCTGGTTTCCAGCATCTGCAGTCATTGTTTTTACCTATGTGATAATAAGGCCTGGTGTGTTTGATAGGGGGCTAGGACATGGGGGACCTCAGGCTCAATATTTAGTCTGCAAGGCTGCAGGATCACCAAGTGTTGTTCTTCCAGCTTATGCTGAGCTTCACTGCATCACTGCACAAGCCTAAGAGAGAGAGATGTTGGCCAGGGAACAGGGTGCTGTATTAAAGTGACAGGCAACTGGAAGCTCAGGGTCTTTTTTGGGGGCAGAATGTAGATGTTCTGCGATGCAGTCACCCAGTCGACACTTTGTTTCCCCAGTGTAGTACAGACCACATTGTGAGCAGTGAATGCAGTAGACAAGATTGTGAGAAGAGACAGAAAAAGTGCTGGAATCTAAGGTAGATAAGCATGAGGCTGGAAGAACACAGAAAGCCAGGCAACATCAGGAGGTGGAGAAGTCAACGTTTTAGATCCTGAAGAAGGGTTACACCCGAAATGTTGCCTTCTCCACCTCCTGATGCTGCCTGGCTTACTGTGTTCTTCCAGTCTCGAGATTGTGAAAAGGGCAGGTGAAGTGCTGCTTTACCTGGAACCTATGTTTGCATACTGAGGAGGGAGGAGGTAAATGGGCAGGTATTACACCAGCTCTTTATTTTGGAAGACCCTTCACGCAGACCAAAGAGCATCTTTCATCATGTTGATGGTCCTACGTACACAGTCAATGTTTGTCTCGGTGTGCGGCCCAGGGAATAGTCGGTAGAGCACAGAACCCTGTGCCACAGCGCTGCTTGGGATGAATCTTGACAAAAACCATTGCATCTCTCTCCAAATCATCTTTGCATTGGTACATTCCAGAAGGAGACATGTGACGGTCTCTTCACCAACACAGCCACTTCAAGGGCACCGTGCAGAGACAGAGAGAGTCCCAAGCATGCATGAACAATTTGATGGGTGGTGTCTTTCCAAGCTATGTCTTAGTGGGTATCGAAGAGTTCTGGTGATACAGCATTCTGTTGAATGACTTTGAGAGTTTGCTCAGGAAACCACCTGACAGGATCCACCCTCTCCTTTTCTGGTAGCTATGATTCAGGGACAAGCCAAAGACCAATGTCTATATGTGTTTTTCTAACTGTTATGTATTCTTTCACTTCTCAATTCTCAACCATGTATTTGTTTTGTTGTGTTTTATCATTTGGTCTTGCATTTTCGTTGCTAAGAATCGTGCTAAGTTAACTTTGAGGGGCGTTCAAAGCAAAAAATTGCTGGAGAAACTCAGCAGATCAGGCAGCAACTGTGGAGAGAAAGCAGGTTCAAGGTTTCAAGTACAGTGACCCTTCTACGGAACCCATCCCCTCCCTCTTAGGAGCAGCTCCTCCAAGATCCCATGTTTGGAATTAGTGCTTGCGTGCTGATTGTGGCAATGGCTTCCAGTTCTGGAAGTCACTGTGTACATGGAGCTGGAAAGAAAGTTAGTGGGACAAGAATCCGACCTGGACTAGACTCTTAGCAAATTGGCACCTCTTACCAATCACTTTAATGCCCTTACTACTTCCTTTACTGGAAAGTTCTTCTAGCTACAACATCTCATTCAAATTATATATATTGTCAGTTATTTCCAGTGCAGTTATTTATAAGGTACATGCTTAAAGAAAGTGAAAATAAAGTACATTAAAAAAAAGACAACAGTAATTAGGGAGTCCGGTAACTGTAGGCGTTTCTTCCAGTTGACTGATTGGAACAGTTAATCTGGCTTCGCAATCACTGCACAGTTTTAGCTCTCTGCCCAATACATTGTAATTTCTGCATGTGTTCGATGCACTTGGATGCAGGTAAGTGCACAGCCAAGATGAATAAAACAAAGTTTTCAATTATCAATATCGTCAGCTGAGCTTTGATGCTGTTACCATAAAACTATAGAATGGTTACAGCACAAAGGAGGCCATTTGGCCTGTCATGTCTGTGCTAGGTCTATGCAAGAGCAAACTCAGTAAAACTACAGCCCATTCAAATTTTTTCACTTAAGTTAATTATGCAGTTCTCTCTTTTGAATCTGCGTTCACATCATTCTCAGACAATGCACTTCAGATCCCACAGCTACTCCATGTGGAAATATTCTCATGCTGCCTTTGATTCTTTTTACCAATCAGCTCAAGTCTTACTGACAAATGAGGTGTCAAATTGATGAAGCTACAAAACAGGATGACTTGCATGCCAAGCAGTGCAAGCAGGAAGCGATAGACAGAGCTCAGCGATTCTACGAGTAATGATTCAGATCTAAACACTGCACATCCAGTCATGAATGGTGGTGGACAATTAAACAGTTCACTGGAGGATATATCCAGTGGATTCCTAAACATCCCATCCTCTAAAAAACACATCAATACTAAAAACAAGGCTGAAGAATTTGCAACAATGTTCAGCCAGAAGGGCTGACTGGATGATCACTATCTGCCTCCTCGGGAGATTCCTAGCATCACAGATGCCAGTTTTCAGACCTGTGCTGCGCAACTTGCCAAGTCGCAATCCAAATTACTTCAATATTGCTACCATGTTGGTTACTCTACAACTATATGGAAAATTACCCAGGTAAGTCCTGTACCAAAAAAGCAGGATAAATCCAATCCAGTCAATTACTGCCCAATCAGTCTATGTTCTGTCATCAGTAAAGTGATGGTGCTATCAAGCAACACTTGGTGAGCAATAACCTGCTCATTGATGCCCAGTTTGGGTTCTGCCAGGGAGACTCAGCTCCTGACATCATTATAGACATTGTTTAACCATAGACTAAAGAACTCATTTCCAGGGGTGAGGTGAGAGTGACAGCCCTAGACATCAAACTGCACTTGACCAAATATGACAACAAAAAGCCCCAGCAAAAGTGGAGTCAAGAGGAATCATGGGGAAAACTCTACACTGGTTAGTCCTACATTGCACAAAGAAGATAGTTATGGTTGTTGGAGGCCAGTCTCCTCAGCTCCAGGACATCTCCGCAGGAGTTCTTTAGGGTAATGTCCTTGGCCCAACCACCTTTAGCTGCTTCATCAATGATCTTTCCTCCATCATCAGGTCAGAAGTGACAATGTCCACTGATGATTTCACAATACTTAACACCATTCAGGACTCTTCAGTTCCTAAAGCAGTCCATGTCCAAATGCAGCAAGATCTGAAAAATATCCAGGTTTGGCTGACAAGTGGCAAGTAACATTCCTGCCACATCAGTGCCATCCATGTCTACTTCCAACAAGAGAACATATTGGCTCAGTAGTTAGCACAGATGCCTCATGGCATCAGGAAGTTGGGTTCAATTCTGGCCTTGGGTGATTATCTGTGTGGAGTTTACATGTTCTCCCCATGTCCAATGGGTTTCCTCCAGGTGCTCCAGTTTCCTGCTTTAGTCCACAGATGTGCATGTCAGGTGGATTGGCTATGCTAAAAATTGTCCTATAGTGTCCAGGGATATGCAGGTTAGGTGAGCTAGCCATGGTAAAAACCCCATATGCGGGGTTACTGGGATGGGGTGGGGATATGTCTAGGTGGGATGCTCTTTGGAGGGTTGGTGTAGGGTCAATTGGCCAAATGGCCTCTTTCGCCACTGTAGGGATTCTATGGAGGGAGATTCTAACCATTACCTTTAACTCAATGCAAAGATGTGCAAACTAGGTGAATTGGCCATGCCAAATTGCCCGTAGTGTTCATGGAAGTGTAGTTTAGGAGCATTAGTCAGGGGTAAAATGTAGGGGAATGGATCTGCGTGGGTTACTTTCAGAGGGTTAGTGTGGATTTGTTGGGCCAAAGGACCTGTTTCCACACTGTATGGTTTCTATGATTCTATGACTCTATGAACACTCAGAGGTCAATGGCATTACCATCAATGACTCGCTCACTGTCAATATCCCCGGGGGGGCATATAAATACTTAAGATTTGGGTAGAGGCTAGGAATCCACTAGTGAGTAATCCATCCCCCAACTCTCCAAAGCCTGTTCACCATCAACAAGACACAAGTCAGGAGTGAGATGGAATACTCTCCACTTGCCTGGATGACTGCAGTTTCAACAACACTCAAAAAGCTGGATGCAATCCAGGACAAAGCAGCCTACTTGATTGGCATCAAGTCCATAAACATTTTCTCTCTCCACCACCAATACTCAGTAGTAGCAATGTGTACTATCTACAAGATGCATGGCAGACATTTGCTGAGGCTCCTTAGAAAGCACCTTCCAAATTCATGACCACTGGGATCTAGAAAGACAAGGACAATAAATATACAGGAGTATAATTACCATTCTTTCAGTGTCACTAGGTTAAAATCCTGGAACTTCTTCCCGAAAGATATCATGGTGCATGTACACAAAATGGATTGCAGCAGTTGAAGAAGGCAGTTCACCGCCACCTACTTAAGAGTATGGGACATCGACTGGGACAACACATCCATCCTAGGACAAACCAAATAGAGACATGCACAAGAATTCCTAGAAGCTTGGCATTCCAACCAAAACTCTATCAACAAACACATTGACTTGGATATCCCATTTACCATCCCCTGAGAAAAAAGAACAAGAAATTACATCACCACATGAAATGATGTCACCATGGAAATGACATCATCAACCCAAGGAAACTCAAACACATAAATAGAAAGTGGGCTTTATCCGGAGGCTCACTAATGATGTTACCTTGTATGGTGATGAAATGTCTGAAAAAGAACCTTCCAGCTCAATTATCAAATCTACATCCAGAACCTCAATCTGAGCTACAAATCTTCTCAAAACACGCTAACTCAAGAGTATCTTAGGATGGGCAATAGATGCACATATCCCATGAGTGAATATAAAAAGTATCCTCTAATTCTCAAACATTCTGCCCTACTCCATGTTTACGGTTTTTTAAATAAATATGAATGTTACTGTCACTCTGGCTATCAAACTTGTAGGCAGGGAATTCCAAGGTAGGGGTTGATTAGCTTAAAGTACAATCCCGAGCGGACTGACCCAGGATTGTCCCATTGTCGAAGGAGCTCTGTAAAGTTTACCTCTCTCAGCAGCAGCAAATGAACTAGTCCCATTCTCTTACCTTTTCCTGTTGATCTGCACATTTTCTCTTTTGCCACTTCTCCAATTTAAGCACATGAATGTAAACACAAGGATTAAAATTATTAAATTTGATCTAATTCAGGTCAGCAAAAGCACAGAAAGGGTTGGTGAGTATGACTTGTTGTAAAATGGGGACTAGGTGGGAGTGTACTGGAAAAGCGCAAATATATGAAAACTGGAGGCTGGGAGAGTATCTACAAAGCATTAATTAGATTAGATTAGATTACTTACAGTGTGGAAACAGGCCCTTCGGCCCA
>NC_057742.1:18938654-18999906 GCF_004010195.1 Chiloscyllium plagiosum
GCATATGAGCTCTGTTATAAACATGAAAATATGCAATTTTTTTTTAATTTGAGAGGATTTGAGAACCACATGAGTGGTACTTTGACAAGCATAAAGCTACCACTCATGAATTATGCTGCTGACCACAGCCAGTATTCCTGATGAAGGGCTTATGACCAAAATGTTGATTCTCCTGCTCCTCAGATGCTGCTTGACCTGCTGTGCTTTTCCAGCACCACACTCTCGATTCTGATCTCCAGCACCTGCGGTCCTCACTTTATCCTAGAGCGAGTACCTGTATTACAGATGCAATATTCTGCTACCATCCACTGCAAATCTCGACCTAATGAAACTTTGCATGTTATTTCTGATTTAGTTACATGTTTTCCTGTTGTCTTTTTTTATACGCTCATAGCACAACAGACAACTGAGCATGGCTAGAAATAGGGTTTTTAAAAAAAATTAACTCCCAGCTATTCGCTACATATAATTAGTGAAAACGAAAAACAAGCTTATTTTTGAATTATAGCAATCTTCAGGTAAAGTTCTACATATCCTCTTCCACATACATTTGCCCATAACATGCCTGAAGGCCCATAGCATGCCTTAAGAGACCAATAAGCAGATAACTGGAACACCATACATTGCAATATACTTCATTTTCTGTAATTATATATGGTGCACAAGTTTCTTCAGAGATATCTGCCAAATTTCAGATCGCTAGTACTGTAGAGGAAACAATAAGGGGCTCTATAAACTGGCAAATTTGCACATTATGCTCACATTACTAACATAACGTCTCATCATGAATGCTGACAAATTTATTCATTGTTTAAAATGACAAATTGGTACCACAGTTGTACAAATGATGTGCATCTTTTCAAAGTTCATTGCACACAAAACATTTTCCAACACCATCCCTGACCAAATATCAGAGGTTGGTCCAGTTTCTGCCTCTATTCCTGAAAGACTTAGACCATGTGATGATTTTGTTTCCTCGGCTGTACAGAATACATGGTTAATTCTGTGAATAAGCAACCCTAATTGTCTCTATTATTCCCCTTTTCAAACATCAGCTTCATTTATAAAAGGAAGTGCATCACAACAAACTTTAAATAGATACTAACTCTCCCAAGGCCATAATCATTTACTCATACTGCTCAGCATAAGATATGCTGTCGCAGTTGTGATGGTCAAAATACTTAAACACAGGGCCCACAAGAGTGCAATCTCAAATTAATTGGACAGAAAAATACAACATAAAGATTTTCACCACTCACTGTATTTAAGTTCTGCTTAGCTGCACTACAATTATCGGAATTCATTAAACGTGTTGCCTTGTTTTTGAAAGGAAATGATCTGCAGCTAAGATTTGTATTTTCTCGAGGGTAGTTTAACTTCTGCCACACAGCCAACTACATTCCCCAATAGAGGAGGGTAGATGAGGCATGCCCCCACAGTTTAATGTTACTGCTGTATAGGTTTCACTTTGTGTGTGATAAGGAGATGATATGTTGAAATCAGAAACTGACCATTGATCAGCTGTGTGATCAAATGCATATTACAAAACTGTGCTATACATCTTCCCTGCGCAGTGTCACCTAACTACATTAAATATTTCCATCCATTACATTTTACCAGTTAACATTGCAATGGCTTAAGGTGCCATCAATCTCAAATACAAATAAAACTGGCCAATAATAATGCAGCCCATGTAGAACAAAGAGAGAAATAAGAGGGGAAATATTTAAAAGGGACCTAAGAGGCAATTTTTTCACACAGAGGGTGGTGCATGTATGGAATGAGCTGCCAGAGGAAGTGGTGGACGCTGGTTAAATTACAACATTTAAAAGGCATCTGGATGGGTATATGAATAGGAAGGATTTAGATGGATATGGGGCAAATGCTGGCAAATGGGACTAGATTAATTTAGGATATCTGGTCAGCATGGACAAGTTGGACCGAAGGGTCTGTTTCTGCGCTGTACATCTCTATGACTGTAAGTATTCACTGAATGATACAGAAGTTAGCCTTTGGGCCCATGGTACCTGCTCCAGCGCTTTGAAAGAGCTGTTTAATTTAGTCCTATTGCTTTGGAAGGAGTAGTGGTGTAGTGGTAATGTTACTCAGCTGGTAATCCGGACGCCCAGTCTGATGCATTAGAGATTAGTTCAAATTACATTGTGACAACTCTATACAGTTATTCCCAGTAATGGTGCCATGAAACTATCATCTACTGCCGTAATAATTCATCTGGTTATCAAAGGGTCATTCAGGGAACAGAATTTGGCATCCTGATCTGGTCTGGCTTAGATATGATTCCACATCCACAACAATGCAGTTCAATCATAACCACCCTCAAAATGGCTGCGCAAGCTTTGCAGTTCAAGAGCTTTTATAAATGTTAGCAATTTTTGAGATCTTATAGATGGTAACAAATTCTGGCCTTGACATTGATGCCTACATTCCAGGATAGAATAAAGAAAAATAATATATACCATCCTGTTCTTTGCCATCGAATGCATCCCCCTTTATAAAGTATTTAACTAATTTCCATTTAAAACTACCAGATCCTAACTCGCTTAGCAATTTTTTTTTCCCTCATGTTGCACCTGATTCTATTGCTCCTTAAATACTGACAGTTTGAGAAAATCCACTAGACAATGCATCAAAGCATATTCACATCCTCAGAATATCCAGTGCATTCAAGTGTAAACACAGCATTCTTGGAGAATGGAAACAGTGAACTGGAAACGTAACTACAGGGTATGTCATGTTGCAGGAGTGAGAAATATCAAGTGATGTTGGTAACAGAAAACAGACATTCCTTTGGCAGGGTTTCAATCCAGTGACATTTCATCAGAACAAAGGTGGGTCACTGGACATGGAACGTCGACTCTGTTTCTCTCCGCAAAATGTTGCCAGACCTGCTGAGTTTCTCCAGTTATTTTTCAGATCCGCAAGTCTTTGTTTTATTTCATTAGCAAGGGTCTTGTGTGAGTCCTTGACAGAGATGAGTGACACAGGGTAAGATTATCCACTAGAGTTAATGGATTTTGTGGAACATATTCTGAAATATCCAGAGATGAATATGATGGGAGTCCCATAACTCAGATATGCACACTTTGGAAGGAATCAAGAATTGCAATGCAGTTAGGCAATGGAAAATGAGATACAGCATTAATTACAATTCAGTGATGTAGGTCCAAAATGGGATCAGCTTTTCATTGATGTACCATTGGCTTCAGTAAGATTCTCCATGTCCAAACTTCAAGATGTTCCTTTGCAACTTCAGCTGGCCTGTATTACAGATATAGGTGACTTCAATGCATGGATTCAAACATCCAAATGGTAGCCACTCAGTGCGGAATAAAGGGTTAACAATATCTTCAGAAGATCTACTGAAGATAAAGAGCAGATCACATAGAAATGGCATCTGCGGCTGTGGGTTCCAAAAATGTTCTTTCTTGCCATTCTGTGCATATACAGTTACATTCAATGAAGTCTGTTAATGTTAATTTAACTGAGTGTAGACCTGATCTTACTATATCTAGAGGTCAGACTAAGCAGATACTGATCAGACACAGCTCATCAGTCTAACTGCTCTTTCCTTATTCTGTCTGATACCCATTCAGTTCTCTTTATTTCAGCTGCTCCACACTCATTCACCCCCCCCCCCCCCCAACCAAAACCCCAGTACTGTCACAGCGAATGCATTCCCCAAATTCCATGACCAAGTGGCCAATAATCATTATCCAATATCTTTTTATAAAACTGCTCTCAGTTTTTTGGGAACATTAGCCAGGCCATCCTTCAGTCCTGGGGTATGGACCAGGCCTATTGTGACCTGGCCTGCTTGCTGTACTCTGTCCCTCCAGCTCTGAGATCTGATATCCCCTGACACTAGTTCAGAAAGAGACATGGGCATAGCCTGACACTTTCCAGGATACCATTGTCACAAAAAGTACAAAGTAAAACTGCTTTTAGACTGGCAAAGCATTAAAAACAAATGTGTCAGGATTTATGTAAATACATCTTTAAGATTGCTACAAGGAAGAGGTTCCTTTAATAGACTGAAGTTTGGTCTTATAGGTAGGCTATTTAAAATGACATCACTTAGGGAAATGTTCCTACATATTCGGATAGTTTTGGTTTTAGAATATAGATGATCTTTGGAATAAAATCATTTTAAAAAACCACATCAAATCCCCTTGAAAATTGTGCTTTGAAAGTATAAGGTCAAAATTTTTTAAAGTATTTGAGATAACTAATTGACCTTTAAAACCAGCTACAAAGCATTGATAATATCATTTGGAGAAAAGCAAATCCATAGAAAACGCATGTGCTTTGATTTGTGACCGTCAGAAATCCTATAGTTATTTATGATCACTGAACCAAAACCTCCAGCTCACACAAAATCCAGGACCAGCATTACATTGAACTGCAGCCAGCCAGTTAGGTTTAGCTTTGAGATTAATTTTGTTTTAAATTCAAAATGACAGACTTCCTGCAAATCTAACATCTGCAGCAATTATTTGTTTTTCAACTTATTGTGTTCCAGCTCACATGAAAATCCATATGTTCTTTATATATTATGCAGTTACGTTTTTTGATGTTTGTAACTGGTTGGTTTTAGACTTGCTCAAGATAGAATTAAACTGAGTCTCTAAACTATATTTCAGAATCTGCACAGTTCCATTTTCACAATGCTCTGACATAATGTCATACTGTTAGCTTAAGCCTTTGCTGTAAACCACCTGTCTCTTCCTTTAACCTTTGGACTGAAGCACAAATTGATTCACGCCCTCTAAAATACATACAATCCACAGATTCTGGACCAACTTATCTATCCCAAAGCTGCAGCAAGTACAATATTGACCTAGATTTTGCAGTGACAACAGGACAGAATGAGCACTTCATTACGAGGTAAATCTGGCCACGATTTCCGGGATCTGTACATGGACAAATGTGAAAATTCAGGAGCTGCTTTCAGAATCATAGTACCTCTCAAAGACTGTGCTGCTGCCATCCTTGCTGAATTAATTGTAATGGCATAATTCCGATAATCACCCACAAGCTCTGCAGCAGAAATGGTTTCAGGAGTAAATCAATTCTTAAACTGAATGCTGTAATAATTATTAATAAACAGCACCCTGAGAGAAAAAATAATTACAAGTAAGGAGTCTCATTCCTTAAGAAAATTATGACAAAGGCATCTTCAGCTGCCTTACTGTCTGCTCCACCAAACCTTACCATACACAGTATATGCTTGGATCAATTTGGGAAAGGCCACCAGTGCAGTCTGGGATTGAGGAGACGATGGCGCCAGAGAGTGGTGACACAAAACAACACTTTTCACTCTGTTTGTAAAAAATACACGTGACAATAAATCAAATCAAATCATTCTAATATGCTGAGCTGTGTACGAGTGGAGTAGATGACGGGTTGAGTGAAAGATGACGAGGATCTGAGGGAAGTGGAGCAGTCTTCAGAGGAAGAGGGTAAGGACACTGAAAGTAGGAAACTCGATAGCTCCGTCCAGTGTTTGAAGCCAGGCAGGACCTGATTGACACCCATTTCCAGCCGATGAGAACTGGGTGCAGTGCAAGCATCTTGGAATGTAAAATATCATTCATTACAATGCCAGTGTTTGGTTTTGCATTGTGGAGGCGACCTGCAGATTCTTTTGGTTTTGTTTCGATCGACCTTTGCTGGGTGTTAATCAAAACGGACATTTGGAATTAGCCAGCTGCTTGCCTTTCAGTGATGCACCCCTGCTGGATAAAGACAGGCTCCAGTGGACTTTGGGAACAGATTAACACCATGACAGAGAATGTATTTGGACAGGATGCAGATACAGACAGCAAACGGTGTGACTGGGAGGGCAACATTCCTTCAAAGCTGCACAACAGCGACGTATGCGCCCACTCTGAGGTTCTCCCCCAACGGCAATCCGTGTCAGCATGTCAATTGTGGCACTGACCTCCAGTACCAGAGGTCGCTGCTGTGAACAAAACTCGGAAGCGTGCACGGCTGGAAAGAAAATTAGAGGGAACTCCACTGGTGACTAACCAGAGACTAGAGTGAATGGGAGAATGAGTACGGGGGTGTTAGCTAAGCCAGTTGTGTGCTATCAGCAGCATGGCATTGTGGCAGTGCGGCCATTACGCTGCCAGTGAGCGGCAACACCAGGTTGGCAATGCTTGCCTGCATGCATAGCAGCTTTCATGAAATATGCAGGTACAAGAGATACCAGTTTCTTCACAGGTTATCATTGGGGATGGTGAGTTATTCTGGAACATGGGCATGTTAAGATGGGAGTAGAATTGGATGTGAGGGCTGTCATGGGGGAGGGAGCATTGGAAGGAAGGTGAGGAGTTAGGTAGTTCACGTGGCAAAATTGGTAAGAAGTGGCAAGAAATTTCGTTTAGCCTTGTGACAAAAATCCCTCCAATAATAGTAAGCTTCAGCCTAAATGCTGAAGAGGCTTGGGGTTAGCATTGTTAACATTATGAGAAAGGATAGAGAAAGGATTCACAAGCACTTTATAAATAAAAAGGGTTTCCGTTTATGAAGAGACTTTAAATGCTAGAAATGAAAAGATTAAGGGTTGATTTGATTTAATTCATTACTGTCATGAGGTACAGTAAAAAATGTTGTATGCCTTAGAGGCAGTTTGACCTGGTACAGATTTTAAAATTTTAAGGTGCTGTGAATAATAACAGACTGTTTCCATTACTCAGCAATGCAAAAGCTAAAGGTACAAATTTAAAATGATCATGAAAAGAATTAAGAGTTTAGAACCTTACTTTTATTACTGATAGGGCAGTTACTTTGTCTGTGACTCTACTCTATATTCTGTGACTGAAGTAGAGTCCGTAATTGCTTTTAAAATGAAATTGGATAATTTGTTTCAGATATATTCAGGAATGAGATAGCAAGCAGTATAGTGAAATTAAATGAGGTGATTCACTTATAGGAAAATAACAGGAACACTTCATGGAGGGCCTGAGTCTGTACTCTAGCATTCTATAAAAGGTGAAAGCATTAGGTTTCTCTGAAAAAAACAATTATAAAATAATACACTTAACAGAGATCAGATTCCAACCCCTTTGTAAATAATTATTGTACATGCAAAACATTTGTGTACCTCATTCCATGTTTAGTTTATCATTAAATGCCAAAACAGCAAATGTTCACTGCAACAAAAAGTCAATGTACTGAATTTGATGGCAATGTCAACCTTACTAAAACATTCGCCACAGTCCCTGGAGGATTGTGCGTATTGAAGAAAATTGCACCTCAATGAATGCAGGTTATCAAAAAAAAGCTGGTGATAACATCTATTGCTGTTACTATGGGAACCATTAAAAGGGCAAGAATAAAAACTAATTTCTTGACAATTAGCTATCCAGAAAATTATCAGTGCTTCAGTCTTTCACCTGCTATTAAATAATTTTGTTCCAAATACCTTCTTGATATTTAAAATGGAATCCAAACTATTATATATTGCACTGCTTTTCCCTTCCAACATTGGTTTATGCCTGAGAAAAGAAATTAATGCATTCTGTACAGACAACAGCTGAAGATATAAAGTACAATCACATCAAAAAAATTCAAATACAATTGACAATAAAGTTATTGATTTTTATAAGAGTTATAAAAGCAACAATAGACATGGGTTGAGCCAAACTAGGATGATTCAGAGAAAGCTGCTAAACATGAATCTTGTTAGTTGGAATTTCCTCTCACCCAGATCTCTTGGTGCCCTGTTTCTCTTCCAATATCTTTGAAAATAGTTTGACAATTCCAAAATGGCTGACAGATATTTATCTTTCCGATTTTCCTTCTACTCTTCATTCATCATCTGCTTACTAACGCTTCTTGTAGTTCAGCAAATTGGGGTCCAAAGTTGCCATTCTTATAATTAATAATGCCAACTGTTGGCTTATTGATGTGCAAATCCAAGTCACATTTTGGGAAGTGTATTGTGTTTAACTGCATGAAGGATGCAAAGTGAGACATTTTGAAACCCAGCAAAAAAAAAATGAAGGAACATTCCAGAAAGGTTCTCTTGTCTGTACCAACGTATCTTAATCATGAGAGACCAAACCCGATACACTAATGTGAAACACTAAATTCCATGCATTCTACAGTGTCAACGTAGTGGCAATTTACGCTGAAATACCAGTTTAGTTCTATTCCATGTTAAAACCCAATACACTGTGGAATTTCTACATCTTGAGTCTAAGTAATTGATCTGGAATGGAAAGAAGAGGGTGATGGGAAGAAAAGATTAAATGTAGACATCAATATGAAAATTCACACTTCTTGCCACAGCATAACATTACCCTCATGACAAACATGGAATTCATGCTTAAGATTTCAAAGTCAGTGATGCAGAAAAACAGTTTGTGTGAAAATCCTAATGAGGGAATGAAGTACCATTGGAGACTATTGTCATACGGATACATTTTTTGTGAACGTTCAGAATGAGATAATCGATTGTACATGCAATTGGCTTCATCTTAGAACCAATGTATCCCATGGATGTTTTGGTTTCATTTTTATACAAATAATGTGCTCCAGGCCTTAAAGAAATTTTCCAAAGTAATTCTAACATTCAATTAGTAGATTCTTTTCCCTGTGGCAGGGAGAACCAAAGCAAAGCCAATATTTAATATTTAGAGGCAAATTTCCAATAAATTGAATGCTTTACTTCTCTTTCTAAAAATCTGCAATGAAAATTTTACAGGGGTCATATAAGTTATTAAATTTCTTCAAGGAGAGCCATACAAGGATCAGTCAAAGGAGATGTTGATTTTACTGCATGAGATTTATTTGATGATTTAAACTGACTGAAGATGCACAGTTCATCTTCCCCTACTCATTGTAATAATAACATGCGAAAGCTCCATCCATGACATTCGGCAACAACCTGTATTCTACATCATTTAAAAATCTCTAACATGACAGGGATCAAAACAACAGTGATACTATAGTGCAAGGGAATGTTACAAGATTGAGAGAACTCTCTGTGCACCCATTTCCTTTCATTCTACAATTGATTGCATTTTGTACACGAGAGTGTTCACAACCATTTCCTGCTTCTGTGTGGTGAGGCATCAGATCTGATGCAAGAATATTTAAATGTTCATCTGGCAGCATTTGTAGAATTGTTCTTTTTTACTTCAGTACACATCCAGAATGAGCAATGGACCTCCTAAAAGCAACATAATCAACACAGTCTGTGTTTGCCTTTGTTGGAACATTGCTGCTTTTAGTCAGTTCTCCCTCATTTTTGTCTTATGTAATTTGGAAAAAAAACAAGATCCAGTTTTATAATGGACATGAATCAAAGTTTTTAAAGTGGTTTCAATCATAAAGATGGCACACAAGAACATGTCATGGAATCTAGCACTTATCAGACTGACAGTCACAATGACTGGAAAATTAGTTTAGCTTCATCTGGGCCAACAAGGAAGCCAGTTGCAAACCTTTGCCACTTGGAACAAGGTGCAGATGATAGTGCTAGTGGTTGTCAAGGCAAGCTGTTATATTTGTAATTTATTCTCCCAACTGGTACTGCAAACCTCTATTGAAGTGTATTGTGCACATCTCTGAAATCAATCAAGCATTAACAAGCATGATCATCACTTTATCTCACTTCCTGCTGAATAGCATGGTTCCAACATCTAATGTTATAACACAGTTATGGTTAGGTGTCACTGATGGCTGATATATGCCAACTTGAATCACATAGTGAGCCTCAGTAACTGATATGCTTAAAATAGATTGAAATGAAGATACATGAAAGTTCCAAACGTACCAAGGCTTCCAGTTGTAAATTGCAGCCTGAACACATGCATGAAGTCCGAACACAATGTTTTAATTGTGTATGAGGGTTTGGCATGGAAAATGGCAGTTTTCTGAAATGCAGCTTTGGTTCTCCCATCTGGTACATAATACAACTGGGAAGTACTATCTTGTTAAATTCTCTAAAATTTCAAATGTTCAATGGAGTGTAGAACTTAACCAACAGAGCTATGAGGTGTCTGTTCCAAAATAAGCACTCTCTCTCTCTCTCTTTCTCTCTCATCACAAGAACAGAAAACATTGGTGGGGCGAGAATGGTGTAGGAGTTTTTGGAGTGGGGTGTGGTGTCTGTTTCATTTTATAGGTTTTTATTTCTAAATATTGAAGTATTTGCTTTCCACTCTCCATTTGGCCACTTCACTTTAAGCTGATACCTTGTTATGGAACTACCAGATATCCCACCCACATACACATCTTATCCATCGAAAGAAATTAGACAAGGAAAGCATTTTAAGCATTTATGTAGACTGCCCTCCCCTATGCAGCTCAGATCAGTGCTCAGTGGGTGCTGAGTACTGATTTCACAACTACTGGCATGGCCATTACTCTGTTGTGTACACTGAACACTGGAATAGAAAAATAAGGTGTTCCAAGAGTTGAACGTAGCAAAATGTGATTTTATTAACACGTATGTGTAAACTGAAAAGGGCCTATTCCTTCCACTGATCATGTATAGCCTGCATTACCACCTGAAGAAAGATACATAACAATTCTCCCAGCCCTCCAAAATGTACCACAACTAAAATAAAAACATCTTCTGGCATTGTGAAACTGAATATTTCTTTTTGGCATATGGTTTTTCCATCGATCCAATCACATTCACATGGAAGATGGCTTACAATATTTTGATGTGATAAGGAAATACTGAGAAAGGATTCCATCATGGAGGAATCTAAGACTAGAGATCCTTTTTCTCAAAGGCATCTCCTGATTATGTTGGGGTTAAGTGTGGCAGAAGGTATAAGGATCTAGAACGATTACTGTTCAGACATACATTAACCATCCCCAATATGGCTGGCTCGGGACACAGCACTCATGGTGGAGGCAGTGGAACAAAGATGGACTTTCTTTCAGTTTTATCTTTTTACTGTTTTTATTCTTAACATATTAAAAATGGTGCTGGATTGTGGTGACAGATGAAGCATTTCCCTATTGTTCTTTGTAGACTACAAGTGACAAGAAATTAAAATTCAACCATATATACACATATGATGAAAACCTTTAGATCTCAAAGGAGACAGACATGCCATCCATTGGTCTCCTGGCCTGTATGACCATGTCCATCATATCAATATACTTGTAACTGATTGCTATCATGCAATCAGTCTTGGGAGTACTAGATTCATTTGTTCTATGTTCTCGCCTTTCAGTCCATACCTGTCCAAATAGGAATACAATATCCTATTCAATATGGAATTAGACAGGCAAATATATATGAAGAAGAGAATTCAATCATCACCAGTGCAAGATGTAAAACTTAGTTCAATAAAATCTAATTTGTGGACTGGCACCAGACAAAGACCAGTGTTCCATTGCAAACACCCAGCTAGTTCATGAACAATTTAAAGAAGAGTATCTATAATCTGTGACTAGGTCTGGTTTGTAGGTGACTCCAGACTCCTTAAAGTTTCAGGGCAGTACTGTTACCTCAAGAGTGAATGAATATCCATTTTTTCTATGTTTTTTTTAAAAAGTGGGTTGAATTAATTCCGTATCCACAATGGTGAGGGGAAAATAATGTAATTACTTTTTCTGCTTTAAACCTATGAACATTAAACTTTTTTGCAGTCGTGGCCAAACTTAAATTTTCTGTTATACCTTTATTTTACATTGCTTCTGAGTGTTTTAAAGAATATGATCACGACATCATCATTCAAAGCTGGCATGACTCTACACGTAGACTATGGGTGGTAAACTATGAGCTTGTAACACAACAAGTAATTTGCTGCCAGATGGAATCAGGAGGTCAGAAGTTCTTGCCGACCATACTGAACTAATTTCTAGAGCAAAGCAACAGCCTCAGGCTATAGAAACGGTTATCAAAGGATCAACATTGAAACAAATGCCAAAAATGGCATGAAGTGAGTAAGAACCACAAGGAAGCAGTTAGACAGAGCAGAAAGCTTTCCTCCATTTATGCAATAGTGTGGGGCACTGGGGTAAAAAGAAATAGTCGAGCGTGTGGCGCTGGAAAAGCACAGCAGGTCACGCAGCATCCAAGGAGAGAGAATCGATGTTTCAGGCAAAAGCCCATCTTCAGGAATGTCCCGATGAAGGGCTTCTGCCTGAAACGTCGAGTCTCCTGCTCTTTAGATGTTGCCTGACCTGCTGTGCTTTTCCAGCACCATACTCTCCACTCTAATCTCCAGCATCTGCAGTCCTCACTTTCGCCTAAAAAGAAAGAGCGCCCAACAGCAGAAGAATGCATTTGGAGCCTTGAATCATTTCAGGGGAATGAGTAACTCTAAATCAGGACCAAATTATAGAGCGGTAAAATGCTCCTGAATGTGTTGTTTTTGGTTAGTGAAAAGTGATTCCCATTTTCCAACCTTCTCACCCCACCTAAATTAATGACCTGCTTCGTTGTGAAACAACACATCTGTTTCAATTGGATCACCTTCCGAATGTAAAACGTAAAAATTCAACATTTTCATAACATCAGAGTAAGAGAACACTGTTCAATCCCCTTGATCCTGTACAATAATTTAAATGAATCTTGCCTCATCGACACCTATCTACGTACCCTTAACCAAACAAAAACCTATCACTGTCAGTCCTGCAAGATTCACTAGTTGGGCACCTACACATCTGAAGGTGGAGGGTCAAGGGTGGAAAATTGATTCCAGATTTTCACTTAAGGCGAAAAACACTTTTCCTTCATCACTCCTAAATGGCTCAGTTCTAATATAATGGTTTCTCATTTCATTTTATTGGAAATATTTCTATTTATTGTATCCAAATGAACAATCTATTTCATAATTTTAAATATTAATTAGATCCCCGTTAAACCTCTAAACAAGCTAATATAAACCAAGTTTAGGCAAATTGCTTTCATAATAAAATCTTGATACTCTGGTCAATTTGCAGTGTACTCCCTCCAAGGCTGGTATATATTTTCTGAAATTCAATACCAAAAGCTGAATTCTATTCTGAATGATCAATGCTCTGTACAAATGAAACATTAGTCCTGAATTCTATCCCTAAGATAAAGGTCTATATACCAAAACCTTTGATTAGTTTTTGACTTAAATGCACAATTTTATTCCTTCATCCAGGTCAATGCCATATGGTGAAAAGTTGAGACTGCATTAGAAATCCCTGGGAAACATTACTGTTCATATCTCAGTTTAGAATGTTGCCTTTAACCTGATTGTCTCCTACCTGCTAAATAACTGACAAGTCAGCTCACAACTTTGCTGGCAATATCCCAGTCAAACCCTCTAGAAATGATCTGTTGTGGCCAATGTTTAAATGGATTTTACATAAATATGAATTCACTAACTATAGTATTTAATCACATGTACACACTTCCACCTTAATAGCTCCACTCTAGTCAATAACACTCTTTCTCTGCAACCCAAATTAAATAATGTGTAATATTTTTCCACTCCTCTTGTACTGCTAAGTTCTGCCATCTGCCAATATTCTTGGTTATCACTTGTCTTTCGAATGACTTCTGTCTCTAACTGCCTTTAACTTCTTTATGACAGCACAAATGTAAAATAGGCTTACTTTTATCATTAATTTTCTCAAGAAAACAGAAATTCACTCATTTAAAATGCTGATAAAGCATTTTCTTAAAAGGTTAAATTAACAATATATTGACTGCAATTCCAACATTCAGCTTCTGTGTGCCAAAAGAGATGCAAATTACCATGTGATAATCCTGCGGACTGGATTCAATATTGGATCTATATAAAGATTAGAGTTTTTTAATCTTATCTAACATCCAGTTTACTGCAATATGGTTGGATTGGGGTGGGGGGGAAACACTTTATTCTTTAAAAGGCATTTCGATTATATGGAATAATTACACCTACATATTATAATGAAGATACCATGGACCTTCTGGGGAAAGATGTTCTAACCACCTGTTCAGAAACAGTAAAATGAAAAAAAAAGTCAATTAATTCATTACCATGGCAAAGTTAATTGCACTCAAGAGATGGTCTTTAATTACATTTTTGACGAGCCAACCTCCTCAAAAGCCAGGATTCTATTTGCATGGCTTTACACAGGTTTAACAGTGATTACATAAAAGCTGTATTTTTGAAGATCCGTGCTTTAACTTTTGCAGGCTGAAATAGTTTTTTAAATGCTCAAGGTGACCAGATGACAAGCGAAATGATATTTGCAGTGTTGAAGCAACAGTGGAAAGAATGTATCTACTTCCTGTTTATTCAAAGCAGTTATCAAGGAGATTCCTTGCTGAATTGAGAGTCCCTGCCATACCCAGAAACAAAAAGATCGACAGAACATAGAGGCCGAGAAAATAGGAGCAGGTGGAGGCCATTCAACTTCTTTTGCCTGCTCTGCCATTGTGGCTGATTATCCAACATTGTCACTTTCTCCTCATCCCTGCTGATCCCTTTATCCCTGAGAACCATATCCACCTTCTTGTTGAAAACATTCAATGTTTTCACCTCAGCTGCTTTCTGTGATAGTTTTTTTTCGTTTAGAATTTATATTCCCCTTGTTTTAAATGGGCATTTTGTTAGACAGACATATGGCAGCTACTGATCACCTGATTCCAGTTGACCATAATTTCTGGAACATTTTAATCAGCAGTATACAGGGGACAAGAGCTGACATCGTCCTCTTGGGCCACACCACTTGCATTCGATAAACATTCCAGTCAAGCCAACACAAAGGAACCACATGCAAGATATTTATGTTACCAATTCTGAACAAAGATGAAGCTATTAAAACTCCTATGTCTGAGATGGTGCTAACAATCCACCATTATCTGTGACAAGGCACAATGTTTTTGATGAAGAACATCAAACCCCATCTTTAATAAAAAAAAAGCATTACTGGAAATCTAAAATGAAAGTAGAATTTGCTGGACAAACTCAGCAGGTCTGGCAGCACCATTGGGAAGAAATCTCACTGGGGCCTCTTTGCATTTAGGGGCAGCACAGTGGCTCAGTGGTTAGCACTGCTGCCTCACAGCACCAGGGATCCGGGTTTAACTCCAGCCTCGGGTGACAGTCTGTGTGGAGTTTGCACATTCTCCCTGTGTCTACTTGGGTTCCCTCCAGGTGCTCCGGTTTTCTCCCACAGTCCAAAGATGTGCAGGTCAGGTGAATTGGTCATGCTAAAATTGCCCATAGAGTTAGGTGCATTAGTTTGGGGTAATGGGTTTGGGTGGGTTACTCTTCGGAGGGTCGGTGTGGACTAGTTGGGCTGAAGGGCCTGTTTCCACACTGTAGGGAATCTAATCTAATCTAAAACAGAAACAATGTTTCGGGTCCAGTGACCCTTCCTCAGAATTGGAGTTCTGATGAAGATTCACAGGGCTCAAAATGTTTAATTCTACTTTCTCTCCACAGATGCTGTCACACTTACTGAGCTTCTACAGTAATTTCTGTTTGTGTTTCAAGCTCCACCTATAGTTAGCTGAGTGGCTCAACCAAGAACACAATCATGTTGTAATTGTTCCAGCTTCCACCACTTCCTCTGATGGCTCATTCCATACACACACTACCCTCTGCATGAAAACGTTGCCCTTTAGGTCCCTTTTAAATCTTTCCCCTTTCACCCTAAATCTATGTCCTCTAGTTCTGGACTCCCCTACCCCAGGGAAAAGACCTTGGCTATTCACCCCATCCTTGCCCCTCAGGATTTTATAAACCTCTACTAGGTCACACCTCAGCCTCCAACGCTCTAGGGAAAACAGAAGGGTCTTTTATTTTTAAGTTATTCCTAATTGTACCTTGTTTCCTTTTTTTTAATTTCTTTCTTCCTTCCCTGTATGCTTGTACATATGAGTGTATTAAAAACTAGTTGCCAGGTTTTAAATAAACCCTTTAAGCCTAAAGAATTTTGTTGATTGATTTTAATTGGACTATACAAACAGTGTTTGGCCCTCCTTTTAAAAGTAAAAATCAATAAGAAACAAATTGCAAAACTCCCTCTGTTTCATGCAGAAGAGAACAGTAAAATAATCCAATTAACCTCCTCCTCTCGTCCACGACATTTTTGGACAATGTGGGAGGGTTGGTGACATAACAGTGCTTGATGAAGTCTTCTCCAGTGCGTATCCAAACTTAATGTCATGATACAAAAAGCACATAAACATTTCTATGCTAAGCTATGTTTCACATCTGCGAGCTCTATATAAACCTGTACCATGACAATTGTGACCAGTAATGTTCCACAGGGATTAGTGCTGGGTCCACTTTTGTTTGTCATTTATATAAACGATTTGGATGAGAATTTAGGAGACATGGTTAATAAGTTTGAGGATGACACCAAAACTGGTGGTATAGCAGACAATGAAGAAGGTTATCTAAGATTACAAAGAGATCTTGATCAATTAGGTAAATGGGCTGAGGAGTGGCAGAGTGTTTTATTTGGATAAATGTGAGGTATTGCATTTTTGGTAAAACAAACAAGGACAGGATTTACACAATTAATGGTGGGGCCCTGGGTAGTGCTGTAGAACAGAGAGACCTAGGGGTCAGGTACATAATTCTTTGAAGTTTGCGTCACAGGTAGTCAAGGTGGTTAAGAAGGCATTTAGCACACTTGCCTTCATTGAGTATGGAAGCTGGGATGTCACGTTGAGATTGTACAGGATTTTGGTGGGGCCTCTTCTGAAGCAGTTCTGGTCACCCTGGTATAAGAAGGATAAGACTAAACTGGAGAGGGTTCAGAAAAGATTTACCAGGGCGTTGCTGGGATTGGAAGGTTTGGGTTATAAAAATAGGCTGGGGCTTTTTTCACTGGAACATGAGAGATTGAGGCGTAACCTAATCGAGGTAAATTCCTTTGATGCAAAAACTACATTTGGTCTTTAATGTTGTACACTGGATATTGACTTTTTAAAAAAATTACATTAAGCTACATTTATGGATAATCAATAAGTTATTCAATGCTATGGCTGGTTTATTCAGAATGCATTATGTTTAAAGCCAATATTAAAGGAATTTCTGTAATTGTGTGACACTGTACCTATATAACTAATGATACCAGATTCTTTTTAAATGGAGTCTCATTGCACTGCTTCGGTTTCTTTCCTAGATAGCATCATCTCACCCTTGGCCCACTGGTCAGAATGCCCAAGAGGCTTCACTGATGAGAATAAATGTTGCTGCTGACTACTGAATGGAAAATTTCAATGCTACAAGAATATTTGCATCAAAACCCTAGTTTACCTTGCAATGGAAAATTACACTACCTGATGACTGAATTGTAAAATCAATACTGTAGAGATTTTATTTTGAGTTGAAAGAAAATAATTTACATGTTATTTAGGCAGCACATTGTCCATTGTTACCATTCTTTGTACAGTCTCTGATTTGCTAAGGTCAGGTGCAATGTCATGCATAGCAGTAAACTGCTGGTACCAGATGAAGGGAGCTGCCTAAAGGGGATTATTCATCATTAATCACATTTGCAGAACGAAAATAATGATAATTTACACCTGCCAAAAGCAAACTTGGACCAAGATCATTAGTATGATTGGAGTTTGGGTCGAAATGTCAAACCATCTTTCAAAAATATAATAGTTATGCTGAGGGAATGACTTTAATGAAATTGATAATACCATAAATAAGGTAGATGCAGTAAGGAAGGTTCCTCTCGTAGTGAGTGCAAAACCAGGGAGCACTGTCTTACAATCAGAGGCCACCCTTTTAGGATTGAGATGAGGAGAATTTTTTCTCCCCTCACGGGGTTAGGTGACCATGAACTCGCTGCTTCAGAAGGCAATGGAGTTAGGATTGCTGATTAATTTTAAAGGAACGGTAGATGAAGTCTTGTTAGGCAAGAGATCAAAGGTTACTGGGAGTAGCACAGAATGTGGAATTTGAAACACAAGCCATAGTCATATTGAGTGATGAACCAGGCTCAGGTGGGCTGAATGATCCTGCTCCTACTTCATATGTCCATATGTAAGACTACATACAACAGTGATTCACTCGCTGTAAACAACTGGAACATCCTATGGTCATGAAAAGTGTGTTAATACACAGCTTTCATTCTTTCTTCCTGTCCAAATGGGAGCTGTAATTATTACTAGTTCTTGTTCCCAATTCTGGAAGATCAGAAGGAATATATTAAAAACAAATCAGATTGTGATACATGGTTTACTAAGGATCCCTATAGTCCTGCTGTGTTCACCTTAGCTGGAGCCACATGTGAATGAGCTGATCTGCTTTAAACTGTTACTTCCCTCTCCTGGTTTGCACCTCTTAAACCAAAACCAGAGTTGAAGCCAGTACACTTGAGCTTACTCCCTTCAGCTGAGAATGGCAGTAATTCTTATAAAGTGCTTCCAGATCCCAGATTCCTCCACGTTGGTCCACAAATAAAGTGATTAAATATGCACTTCTTTCAACAGGATTTTAAATATTGGAAATTCTAAAGAAAATTTCTTCCTGAAAATCTAAATTCCTGAAGCCACTCTTTGGTGCACTTTTCCAGTTGTGGGGTGAAGTTGACATGCTGGGAGTTAACTGACATGTCTGAAAAGCACCACCATTCATGCAACAGTCTGTTTGTTAAGGGTTGGCAGGCAAAGCTGAGACAAGTTTCTTGACCAATCACAGGCCTCAACACTGATGTCCTGAGGTAATCTGATCATGTCCCTTTTGTGGCTCAAGGCCGACTTATCAAGGGAACCCAGTGGACGGGAGTTCTTTTCTCTCCTTCTGGTGGGGTGGGGTAGGGTTAGAGGTGAAAGCAGAGAATTGACTCTCAGAGACTACCCCTTTGCCAAAGCAACCAATTGCCTGCAGATTGAGTAATTGGAGACCTTGCACCAACAATCCAAGAGGCAGGTTCCCCTGGTTTCAGGCTGACACAACCACTTTCTCTTCAAAAGGAATTGCAAGTACCTATCAATCAATTGATTTACATTCTTGGATTTAAATAAGCCTCTCCCTACCTTAATTGTGTCATTAATTGCAGAAGACAGAAGGGTTGGGTTGATCAACACTATAAAGTATCGTAAACATTCATTTCCCTACCTCTGGTGTACAACAGCAGGGATATCTGTCATCTACAAAATGTATTGCAGCAACTCTTCAAGGCTCTTTCATCAGACCTTCCAAACCCAAGATCTCTGCCACCCAAAAGGATGCGTGTGAGCACTAACACCACCTGTAAGACCTCCTCCAAGCTGTACATCAGCCGGATTTGGAACTATATTGCTATTCCTTCACTGTCATGGGGTCAAAATCCTGCAACACTCTTCATAACAGTACTGTGGGGGTAACTACATCACTTCAAGAAAGCGGCTCACCATCACCATCTCAAGAGCGATTAGGGATAGGTGACAAGTACTGGTCTGACTCATATCATGTGAAAGAATTTTTAAAATATTTAAGCATCAAATAATTGTTAATATTTATGAACAGTCTTAATACATCCATTTAATTCCTGTAGCTTTCCCCTTTCCTTTCAAAGCAAGAAATTTAAAATGCATTCTCAAAAACTCCTGTCAGAGCAGAAAGAAAATCTGAATGTCCATCTGAAAGTGTGCGAAATGCAAAGCATAATAACGAGATCAGTTTATTCACGTATCAATTCACTACTGGCATTGTATTCACAAAACTACCATGTCACTGTTAGTAACAAAAATCTTGTTTAATTTACACAGAGGTAAATTCCAAATACAGCAGAACCGAAGGAGGTATGTCAATGGAAAGAACAAAAATAAATTAAGTGGAAAATGCAAAGGAAATCACACAAGAGGCTTAAAAATGCCAAAATTTAGATCTCCCAGAAGGTCAAAGATGCACTAGATGGGGAAGAGAAATCAAACCTGATAAGTACTGGTTACTGAACAGATTATTTCTGTTTGATAGATGTACAGAGATTCTAAGCCAACATTAAATAAGCCAAGACCTAAAGCTTGTAAGCACTGAATCTCCACTGCCAAGTTGGAGCATTTCTTTGAAAATAAACACCCACATCATTAATACAGCAGCACAGGCCAACTTTTCAGCATCTGAACAGCAGTAGGGGCCCCACAAGCAGACCTACATTCATCCTGCAAAATAAAAACAGAAAGAGCCGTGGCTGTTGGAAATCAGAAACAAAAAGAGAAATTGCCAGAGAAGCTCAGCAGGTCTGGCAGCATTTAAGAGATTGTAGACTGGGACTATACTCATTGGAATTTGGAAGAATGATGGGAAATTTTATAGAAACATATAAAATTATGAAGAGAATATTTAAGATAGAAGCAGGTGGGGTCGTTTCCACTGGCGGGTGAAACTCGAATTAGGGGCCTAGCCTCAAAGTAAATGGGAGCAGATTTAGGACTGAGCTGAGGAAGAACTTCTTCACCCAAAGGGTTGTGAATCTTTGGAATTCCCTGCCCAATGAAGCAGTTGAGGTTACCTTGTTAAATTCTTTTAAGGCAAAGACAGATAGATGTTTGAAAGGTAAAGGAATTAAGGGTGATGGTGACCAGGCGGGTGTTTGAAAGGTAAAGGAATTAAGGGTGATGGTGACCAGGCGGGTGAGCAGAACTGAGAAGATCAGCCATGATCGTATCGAATGACAGAGCAGGCCTGATGGGCCAGATGGCCTACTCCTGCTCCTAGTTCTTATGTTTTTACGTATGGAACAAAATCAGAGTCAACATTTCGGGCCCTGCAACCCCTTCTCATACCACAACATTTGTAAAATAAAACTTCGCCAAAGTTGTGGCAGTTCTTGCAAGCCTAATTAATAATTGCCAAACTGAATTTGAAGCAAACCCAAGAAAGATACGAAAGCTTTTATAAACCCACTATATCCAAAAATAATACAAGATTCAAATATCCCATTTCAATTATGATATTCCAAAGAATACCAATGCAACACTTCTTCAATTCCCTCACTATAATACTTACTGATATAAGGATCTCAGGCCTCATTCCTTTTACCACTTGTCATCCTTCAACGGTTCAGGTAAGGTTTATGAAGCACGTGCGACTAAACAAGAGCACGCAAGAATCAGTTTCAGCCCTCAGCCTCTCCTAAACTTCAGCCAGGGAAATCCTCCTTCTACTCCAGATGTGGTTATTTTCAAAACAGAGATTAAAGGGGCTGTACCCATACTCAGGAGGCAGAGCCTTCAGCACTGTGTGGCTAGTATGCTGTGGTCCCCAAAGCATCCTACTACATTACACACAGAATAACACTACATAGCATGAAATATTCATAATTATAATTGTATTCCCTGAGCATCATGATAGCACTAGCACCATTTTCCAGTCGAACAAACATTGCTACTTTATCGCCAACTGGCATGCTTTTCTGGGTTGTTTGCTGCTTGGTTTTAATTCACTCATTTTTAAATAAGAAAGGTTTACTGGTACTCTGCATTGGTACTCATCAATACCAATGATACTAATAATGCAGATTAGAAATAAGGTACAGTTTGAAAATGCGTTTAGCATGTTAATATTTATGAACAATGTTTCACCAAATTCTATCTTCCTGAAACTGCGTATGAACAGATATTCGCGGTTATTAGCCAATGATGTGATGTAGAGAGTGATTCACAGCAGCGAGCAAATTCACAAATGGCGAGAGGAAGGATTTACCTTATCAGGTTTTTTTATTCTGTAATGGAGCGTAAGCTTGGCTGGCCAGCATTTATTGCCTGTTCCTAATTGTCCTTGAGAAGGTGGAGGTGAGCTTCATAAGGCTGAATCTTACATCTGTTTGGCCAAGTGTTGGTTGCAATGGATTTTTTGACGTGTTTTTGCCGTGAGCAAGATTTCTCAGCATATCTTACTCAATTCGCCTCATTAACAGACCAGCCTATCCCACTGCAGCCTTCTCATCCAATTCTAGCCCCATCTGCCCTTGCATCTTCCCAAAATAACTCGCCACTCAGTGGATACCTGCAAAAAGACCAGCATCTCTGGCGCGCCAGGAGAACACTAGTATCCCGAACCTGCCCCTGTGCGGTGATGAGACATTCAGTTGGAAGATGTCAGAGAAGGGGAAGATGGTGCCAGACTTATCCAACAAGAATCTGGAAGACCTGGCAGAGGGAGTGGTGCCAAGAGGGGCATCCTCATCCTAGAGGACTGGCAGAGATAGTCACAACACCAGACGACGACCAAAGTTGAAGTTGTCACCAGGTCTCTACAGTCTCCACAGTGTGGAGGAATGGCCAGCAGTGCTTTAAGAAGGTCAACAACATTATCTGCTCTGCCAGGGTAAATGCCACAATCTTCTCACTGACAGTTCACATTCACTTTACCTCTACTATTGCACCTACCTTGTAACAAGGTCATACTCTGCCACTCTCACAGAACAGTACAGTAAGGCCCTTCTGCCCTCATTGTTGTGCCAACCTTGTATCCTACTCTAAGATCAGAATAACCTACATACTCTTCATTGTACTATCTTCCATGTGCCTATCCAAGAGTTGCTTAAATGTTCCTAATGCATCTGGCTCTACTACCACTGCCAGCAGTGCATTCCACACACCCACTACTCTCTGTGTAAAGAACCAAACAAACATCACTCCTAAACTTTCCTCCAATCACCTCAAAATTAAGCCCCATCATGATAAACATTTCTGCCCTAGGAAAAAGTCTCTGGCTATCCACTCTATCTGTGCCTCTCAACACCCTTGAACACCTCTAACAAGTCACCTTTCATCCTTCTTCGCTCCAGTGAGAAAAGCTCTCACTCCGTCAACCTTTCTTCATAAGACATGCCCTCCAGTCCAGACACAACCTGGTTAAATCTCTTCTGCACCCTCTCAAATGCTTCCACATCTTTCCTATAATGAGGCAACCAGAACTGAAAGTAATATTCCAGGTGTGGTCTAACCAGGACTCTGTAGAGCTGCAGCATAACCTCGTGACTCTTAAACTCAATCCCCCTGCTAATGAAAATCAATATGCTATACGCTTTCTTGACAACCCTATGATCTTGGTTGGCAACTTTGAGGGAGCTATGGACATGGACTCCAAGATCCCTCTGTTCCTCCACACTGCCAAGAATCCTGCCTTTAACTCTGTATTCTGCATTCAAATTTGATCATCCAAAGTGAATCCCACTTTTCCAGATTAACTCCATCTGCCACTTCTCAGCCCAGCTCGGCATCCTGTCAATGTCCCACTGCAAACTACAACAGCCCTTCACACTATCCACAACTCCACCAACTTTCATGTCATCGCCAAACTTACTAAGCCACCCTTCCACTTCTTCATCCAAATCATTTATAAAAATCACAAAGAGCAGAGTCCCCAGAACTGATTCCTGTGGAACACCAGTGGTCACCGAGCTCTAGTCTGAATACTTTCCATCTACCACTACCTTCTGTCTTCTATGGGCCAACCAATTCTGTATCCAGACGGCCAGATTTCCCGGGATCCCATGCCTCCTTACTTTCTGAATGAGCCTACCATGGGGAACTTTATCAAATGCCTTGTCAACATCCACGTACACCATATCCTGTAGTAATCTAGGGTAGATCCTGTTCTGCCCACAGAATTTATCAATCGTTATGTGTTTCAAAATTTTCAGCTCATCTTCCTTCTTAACATCAACCTGTTCTAGCATATCAGTCTGTTTCACATTGTCTCCAGAAATGTCAAGGTCCCTCTCAATAGTGAATACTGAAGCCAAGTATTCATTAAGGACCTCCCCTACCTCCTCCGACTCCAGGCACATTCTCCACATTCTCTGATCAGCCCTACCCACACTCTGGCCATCCTCTTGTTCCTCACATAAGTGTAAATTGCCTTAGGGTTTTCCTTAATCCTACCTGTGAAAGCTTTTCCATGCCCCCTTCTAGCTCTCCTAAGTCCATTCTTCAGTCCCTTCCTGGCTACGTTGTAACCCTCGAGAGCCCTGTCTGATCCTTGCCTCCTGAACCTTAAATAAGCTTCCTTCTTCCTCTTGACTAGATGTTCAACATCACTTGTCGCCCATGTTTGTTTCAACCTACCATCCATTCCTTGCCCCACTCCCAAACCTGCCCAGCACTATCTCTACATTTCCAGCATGCATTTCCCCAAGAACATCGGTTCCCAATCTAGGTGCCCCAGTTCCTGCTTAATAGCATTGTAATTCCTCCCTGCCCCAATTAAATACTTTCCCATACCATCTGCTCCTATCCCATTCCACAAATATAGTAAAAAATCAGTGAGTTGTGATCACTATCACCAAAATACATTCCCACCGAGAGATCTGACACCTGGCATGGTTCATTGCCAAGCATCAAAATCCAATATGGCCTCCCCTCCAGTCAGCCTTTCTACATATTGAGTCACGAACCCTTCCTGGACACACATGACAAAAACTGCTCCATTCAAACTATTTCAACTAAGGAGGTTCCAATCAATATTAGAGAAGTTAAAGTTACCCATGACAACACCCTGTTACTTCTACACCTTTCCAAAATCTGCCTCCCAAACTGCTCCTCTGTGTCTCCCTTATTATTGGGGGGTCTGTAGAAAATCCCCAATAAAGTGACTGCTCCTTTCCTGTATCTGACTTCTACCCAAACGGACTCTGTAGACAAACCCTCCAAGACAACCTCTCTTTCTGCAGCTGTGATACTATCCCTGTTTAGCAATGCCACTCCTCCACCTCGTGTATGTTACCCCCTATTCCTTTTTAAACATCTAAACCCTGGAATATCCAATAACCATTCCTGCCGCTGTGATATCCAAGTCCCTGTAATGGCTATGACATTATATTTCCAAGTACTGATCTAAGCTCTGAGTTCATCACCCTTATTCCTGATACTTCTTACATTAAAATAGACACACTTCAAACATCGCACTGTCAAGTGCACCTTTGCCCTGTCAAGTGCCTATCAGTCTTCACAGACTCTCTGCATGCTGTATCTGGCTGTTCACTACTTACTCCATCATCTGATCCATAGCTCAGGTTCCCACCCATCTGCCAATCTAGTTTAATCCGTCCTGAAGAGCTCTAGCAAACTTCTCTGGTACCTTCTTCCCACATTCGTTCCTCACTCCCCCCACATCATTAACTCTGCACAAACTTACTTGTCCAGTACACATCACCACTTTTTGACCATCAGCGCCAATAGCCATGTCATCTGCTTTCATGTCATTCATTTGCTCCTTTTCTCCATCCCAGGAGCAGGACAAAACAAGCCCGAACAGTGGGGAGGCTGCCTGAGTCCAGGCTCCTCATCCACAATGAAGAGAGAGTCCTGTCTGTCACTGAAGGACAAGGGACTACTCCTGCAGAAGATCCCAAGAGTTATGTCATACCAACTGAGTAAGCATCACTCTGCATTCCATTGCAACTCTCACATTAACCCCACTGTTAGTGTCATTCATTGCACACTATTGGCCTCTTTTTTCCCTGGTGTCCTGCAGGTACCAGCAGGATGTCCATAGCCTCAGCGGAGAATCTGCCAGCTCTGCCAGAATACACTAATCCAAACTCTAAGGATGAGAGCACCATATCCTCAGATGAGGCATTGGCGAAGCTGCCTCCTGGACCCCCTGCAGCTCAGATACTGACACCTTGGTGGGAATATCGTCATGTAATACGAGAGAACATGCCCAGAGAGGTGAGAAGGAGGGACTGGGAATAACAACCTGACCTCAGATTGCTGCACACAAAGTCAGCCGAAGGCAGGTGCACAGAGTTCTGGTCCCAGCAGCTGCACTGCTCCCACCACACCTTATCAGCCCCAAATGTGTGCACAATGCCACAGCAAAAGCACTTTCCTCATGAGTGCAAGATGGTTTCATTCGCATCTATCTTTCCCCTTTTAGAATAAGAATAGAATAAATTTTATAGTATGGAAACAGGACCTTCAGCCCAACAAGTGCACACCGACCCTCTGAAGAGTAACCCACCCAGACCCATTCCCCTATATTTACCCCTGACTAATTCACCTAATACTATGGGCAATTTATAATGGCCAATTCACCTGACCTGCACATCTTAGGATTGTGGGAGGAAACCCACGCAGACACGGAGAGAATGTGCAAACTCCACACAGACAGTCTCCCGAGGCAGGAATCAAACCCGGGTCCTGGACATTGTGAGGCAACAGTGCTAACCACTGAGCCACCATGAGCCATTGCGATCAGTAATCAGCATCTTTCAAGCAGAATCTTGCTCTTGAAGGATCAGGTACTTAAACTGTTAAATTACTGCAAACTTTGACTCCTCACAAAATATTTTTGTTGAAGAGCTAAGTCAAAATCTGAGGAGCTAATACTACAAAAAAGGATCTTTTTCTTGAATCAAAATGGGAAAGTTTGCCAAATCAAACTTAATGTATCCACATCAGCTCACAAGCCAGTTTAGCATGTTAGGGCTGATATCATTGCTCTACACATCAGAGATCAGAGGCCACATCCATTTACTTTACTTATTGCTTTTTAGATGGATTTCATGACATACATTCAACATCTTTGTGGGCGAAATTAAATGGCCCAGGGACAAACTTTCACTCATGAGAAAATAAAGTGCCGCTATGATCAATTTCTTCAAAAGGTTTTCCTGATGAATTCAGGAATATTTAATGGTAGGTTCAGTTAGTATCAATTTGTTTTTGTCCCTTAAGATCAATACCAAACTGGAGAGAAAAGGAATTTCAGACTTTTAAAATGAGCTGGGTCTCAGGTTCCAAAATCCTAATTATTTTTATTAGTTTCTTGCCATGTGTCACTGATCATTTCTTTGGCTGAGGGAGTTGGTATGCAAACCAATGCCATAGCTCTGCCAATGTTCCTGCTGTGTATTCTGTTGGTATGAGCAGTAATAGCACACCATAGTGCAAATCATAAGCTAAACACAAGAAGGCTGACCAACATGTCAAAGATTCATGCATTATTCCAGTCACAGCAGGTCTGACTAATATTAGTTGTTTCCTATTGTTTTACAAGGATGGCTAACTAAATTTATTGTCTAGGCACAAAGATAAAGATCAGCTCTGTCATCACTTCTTGATTTATTCACTCGTGGGACTTAGATATCGATGGCTGGCTAGTATTTTGTTGCCTGTTCCCTATTTGCCCTTGAGAAGGTGGGAGCAAACTGTCTTCTTGAACTGCTGCAGTTCATGTGCTGTAGGTTGACCTGCAATGCTGCTAGGGAGGGAATTTTGCGATTTTGACGGAGACAGTGGAGGAATGGAACATATTTTCAAATCAGGATGGTTAGTGGCTTGGAAGGGAATGTGCATGTGGTGATGTTCCCATTTACCTGCTGTCCTTGTCATTCGTGATTGAAGGCTAAAGTAGACTGGAAACAAAGATTTTATGGTGGGACAGGTGACAAGCAGTGGAGGACTTTCAAAGCAATTTTTCAAAGTCCTTAACAAAAGTATCTTCCAGTGAAAGGGAAGGACTGGAAGAAAAAGGCATAATCTGCCCTGGGTGTCTAAGGAAATAAGGGAGGCTATCAAATTGAAAGAGAAGCAAGATCAGCAGGAAACCAGTAGACTGGGAAAACTTTAAAGGTCAACAGAAAGCCACAAAATGAGCCATAAAGAAAAGTAAGATAGAACGTGAGAAAAAAAAAACTGGCACAGGATATAAAGGCCAGATAGCAAAAGTTTCTATAAATATATAAAACAGAAAAGAGTGTCTAACGTAAACTTTGGCCCTTTAGAGGATGAGAAGGGGCATTTAATTATGGGATATAATCAAATGGCCGAGGCATTGAATAGGTATTTTGTGTCGGCCTTTACAGTGGAACATTAATAACACGCCAGTTATTGTCAAAGAGACAAAGGTTGGTGAGGACCTTGTTTCTGGATTAGTGGTGCTGGGAGAGCACAGCCGTTCTGGCAGCATCCGAGGAGCAGTAACTTGAAACAATCATTATTACAGAAGAGGTAGGATTGGGTAAGATAATGAAGCTAAGGATAGACAGGTCTTCTAGCCCTGATAGAATGCATCCCAGGGTACTAAGTGATGGCAGGAGAAATAGCAAGAGCACTTGTGGTAATTTTCCAAAATTTGCTGGATTCTGGGGCAGTTCCAGCAGATTGTGATGCCACTGTTTAAAAGGATAATAGACAAAAGATGGGGAATTATAAACCGGTTAGCTTAACTTCTGTGCTGGGCAAAATGCTTGAGTTCTATGATCAAGGATGAAATAGCAAGGCATCTAGATAGAAATTGTCCCATCGGGCAAACGCAGCACAGGTTCATGAAGGACAGGTCATGCTTAACTAAGCTTTTGGAATTCTACGAAGATATTATGAGCAAGGTAGACAACAGGGACTCAGTAGATGTGGTGTACCTAGATTTCCAAAAGGCCTTCAACAAGGTGCCACACAAGAGGCTGTTGCATAAGATAAAGATGCATGGCGTTACAGGTAGAGCATTAGCATGGATAGAGGATTGGTTGACTAACAAGAAGCAAAGAAAGGAGATAAATGAGTGCGATTCTGGTTGGCAAAAAGTAACAAGTGGTGTGCATCAGGGATCAGTGTTGGGAATGCAATTATATAGATGATTTGGAGTTGGGGACCACATGTAGTGTTTCAAAGTTTGCAGATGACATTAAGATGAGTGGCAGAGCAAAGTGTGCAGAGGACTGTGAAACTTTGCAGAGGAACATGGATACTTTAAGTGAGTGAGCAAAGGTCTGGCAGATGGAATACAATGTTGATAAATGTGAAGTCATCTATTGTAGTAACAGTAAAAAGGATTATTACTTGAATGGTAAAAAGTTGCATCATGCTGCTATGCAGAGGGACTTGGGTGAATCACAGAGGGTTAGTTTACAGTACAACAAATAATTAGGAAGGCAAATGGAATTTTGCCCTTCATTGCCAAAGTTTAAAAGCAGTGGGGGTTATGTTGCTGGTGAGGCCACATTTGGAGTAGACATGCGGTTTTGGTCTCCTTACTTGAGAAAGGATGTACTGGCGATGGAGGGAATGCAAAGGAGGTTCATTAGGTTGATTCCGGAGTTGAGGGGGTTGCCTTATGAGGAGAGACTGAATAGACTGGGATTATATTCATTGGAATTTAGAAGAATGAGGGGGGATCTTATAGAAACATATAAAATTATGAAGGGAATAGAAGATAGAAGTGAAGTGCTTAACAAAAGTATCTTCCAGTGAAAGGGAAGGACTGGAAGAAAAAGGCATAATCTGCCCTGGGTGTCTAAGGAAATAAGGGAGGCTATCAAATTGAAAGAGAAGGCATACAAAGTGGCCAAGATCAGCAGGAAACCAGTAGACTGGGAAAACTTTAAAGGTCAACAGAAAGCCACAAATGAGCCATTGGGAAAAGTAAGATAGAACGTGAGAAAAAAAAAGAAATAGAGATAGAAATAGAGAGAATGGTTACACTGGCAGGTGAAACAAGGACAAAAGGACATAGCCTCAAGATTAGAGGGAACAGATTTAGGACTGAATTGAGAAGGAACTTCTTCACCCAGAGGATTGTTAAGTCTATGGAATTCCCTGCCCAGTGAAGTAGTTGACACTATTTCAGTAAATGTTTTTAAAGCTAAGATAGATTTTTTTTCAACAATGAAGGAGTTAAGGGCATGGTGAGAGGGCGGGTAAAAACTGAGATCGCGAAAAGATTAGCCATGATCTTACTGAATGGCAGAGCAGGCTCGAAGGGCCAGATGGCTTATTCCTGCTCCTAGTTCTTAGGAAGTGCTAGTGATTTGCAAGACGCTCTCTAAGGAACTTTGGTGAATTGCTGCAGTGCATCTTGTTGATAGTACAATTCTTTGCCCCTGCAATGACTGGAACATTTCTGTGACAGATGAGAGAATTAAACAACACACAGGAGACTGCTGAACTTGGAAATGTAGAATGGTTTTATCAAACACCTGAAAAAGTGTTGACAGTTCAGTGTAAATTGAGTTTTAGTTTAACATTAGGGTCAAACCAACTTTAGCCTTCGTCATCGGAAGCCCATGATAACATTACTCGCTATTACAATCAATGATACATTTAACAAAAGCCTCACTTAACAGCACTGTTGTGTTCCCTCTACTCTAATTTTGGATCATTACCATGTTCAAATTTGAAATGGGAGCTGCTAATTACACAGAGATTACTCAAATATTTGACAGCTGGTAAAATTCTCTAGTGCACCGAAACATATGAGCATGTTAGTTGTCAGAAAGAATTATCTGCACGAGATTTATTGAATTTCTTCACAAGATTTAGCTCTCTTACTCAAACGGGACCATAAACATAATCAAGAAATCACAGCTGCAGCAAAAAAAAGACAATTCATACTTAAGTCTTCAGTTAGGTATACCACTGTAAGGATGACTTTTTGAATCATGCATAATTCTGTTTAAACTTTAGCGTGCATAACTCTTCCAAGTTTAGAGTGTGCATTCAGAGTTAAGCAATTGGGACCCTAGTGACAGGGTGGTAGTGTTCCTACCCCTCAGCCAGAAGTTCTGGTTCAAGGCCAAACTGCCCCAGAGATTGTTGATTACAGGTTGATTAAAAATCACTCAGAATTGCAGAATTGTTTACGTATATCCGGTTTGCTGCCTTCCAACCTAGGGAAAATAGCAAACATGATAACTCAATTTATTAAAACTGTCCGGTCTTACTCATTTCTCATCACAGGTCAAGTAACCGTATTGGAGGAGACAGTGAGGTCTGCAGATGCTGGAGATCAGAGTTGACAGTGTGTTGCTGGAAAAGCACAGTAGGACAGACAGCATCTGAGGAGCAGGAGAATCAACGTTTCAGGCCGGAGCCCGTATCTAACAACAATTACTGAAACTTTGGCCCGGTGTGATGAGATCGGAAGCTATGGAACTAGTTTCAAGCATCTAAAGAGACACAGGAGAAGCTAAGGATGAGGAAGGAAAGTTTGACATCATCACGGTCAAAAAGGCTGTCATTTTGGTAAGAGCTACTTTGGATGAAAGCTATTTTGGTACTGTGATGGGGGCCTGAAACATGATTGGAAGAACATGGAGTTCTGGAAATGGGAATGGATTTGGCAGGTAACATTTCAAAGACTTTGGAAATAAAAGGGAGGCTGGAGATGGGATGGCAGTTGGCAAGGACACTGCAGACAAGGCTTGGATTCTAGGATAGCAGATTCAAAAGAGAAAGGGACAACATCTGAAGTGAGAGAACCATTAAGAATATAATTTCACATAGTAATTGAGGGGGGGGGAGTTGGGTGACTAGTAATAAAGTTATAATAGGGTCGAGGTAGAAGGACTTGGTTGTCATGGAGAAATTGAGTTCAGAGGGCACAAAAGGAAATTGGATCAAAACTTGAAGAAGAAAATCAGTATCCAATTTGAAGGAGTGAAACACTCTTGCTGAACATGCTATTTTGTCTGTGAGCAAACACAGTTGTGTGAGCTCCCTTAAAGCCTCAAAATTCAGACTTTAGAGGTCACAGTGGAGTGCTGGTTTAGTCTTCCACTGCCAAAATTGTCTGGATCACAGAACACAATTCGTGCAGTTGCCTTGAGCTAAACCTGCTCACTACCCTAGAGTGCAACAATAACTCACAGCTACTTTTCTCCACACCAAATTGTCTCCTTAACTCTCCTCCCGTTACCATTTTACCCTCATTTCCAACAATAAACACGTAGAACATTTGGACTTATTGTCATTAAGATCAAGATTATCTGATAAGAAAGATGCCGCTGTTCCCTCCCTCCTCTCCACTTGCCCACTGTACTGAACTTCCTCGAAAAGTCTCCCCTCTCCACTCAGTAGTTAACCTAGAATTGATGAGTATCCCATGCGCCTGTGCCATCTTTAAAAGCCTATTGTTCACATGAATAAGAACTTCAGTCCAAGGCTGGCCAGCACAGTTCCTGACATTTGCCAAGGACATGGCAGACAAGAGGAATATTGGCATTCCACTGTGCGGGCAGTGGTCCTGCAGAAGACTACAACACCAGATCATGTCAGCCTGGTCTGAGGCTGCCATTGAGGTAACTGAGGTCTCAGCCAACTCACAGACAAAATAGCATGTTCAGCAAGAGTGTTTCACTCCTTCAAACTGGATACTGATTTTCTTCTTCTAGTTTTGATCCAATTTCCTTTTGTGCCCTCTGAGCTCAATTTCTCCATGACAGCAATGCATTAAGTAGGTCAATGTCCTTCCTCACTCTGCCAGCATAAATGCCACCACCTTCTCTCTGATACCTACTTCTGCTGCTGCACTTGCTTCCCACCAAGACTCACGCTCTACCATTCTCGTTATTGCTTACAACATCTTCCCTCACTTGCTATCACCCATCTAATTCCCGATATGACTAATCCTGCATGCCCTCTGTGCTGCCTACTCATGCACTCAGAATACTTCCCAACACACACCAAAAGCAACCCGCTTTCATGTCTCTTAACACCTGCCTCTCTCTCATTCCAGAAAAAAAAACAGCCCACAAGAAGACAGAAAGCATCAAGACAGATGGTACACTGCATGGCATTCAGATCTTTACTCCTTGTGTAGAGAGTATCCTGACTCTAACCATCTTGATTGGTTGACTGACTATATTCTAACCCCTAGACTAATATTGGAGGCTATCTGTGATCGACTGTGTTGATCTAAGGCTACCCACATGACTTGACTGAAACCTGCAGACAATCATGGCAAGCTTCCTGCCTTTGTGTCTGCACTAAAATGGCAAGGCAAGACAAAACAAATATAAGCCTCGTGATCTCTGACTGGAAGGGACAAGGTGGGAAAAGGCAAGGCAAGGCAGGGATGCTGTGAGCATCCAAATAGGCTCAGAATGAATGAGTGCAATGACAGCGAGTGAAGAACCCAGAGTTGCAGCCTGGTCCAGTCAGCTCAGATTATTACAGGCTGGCACATATTGGGTGTCAATACCCATAGATTGAGGTGCATGTAGCCAATGCCCATGAAGTGTGTCCTGTGGTGGTAGTGCCAGTGTCCAACACAGGGCTTGACTGGATCAAGTGGTGAAATGAATTGGTCAGGTACCCACTTTTGGTTTCCATGTGGGAATTTCTCAATGTTGAGAGTGCTTGGTGAGTTTTGTAAGATAGAAAGCTGAACATTAATGAAGCGAAGTGGGATGTCAAAAAGCAATAGTCCCTTTAATTGGCAACTCACCCTTGCCGACTGAGAAACTCACCTCGTCGCTTGTGCAAAGCAGAGAAAATAACATGGGCTGCTCTCAACATTGAGAAGGGCTTCCTGTCCGATTCTAATACACGTAAAGCCATAACCCACATCACTCAGACCCCGATAGGATTCCAAACTATGAAACCAAATTTGTGCCTTTTGCACCTTTATTGAAACTGCATTCCAAGGCTGCATTTCAGAGGTTACCACAATTTAAACATAGCAATAATATATCTCGAGGTAAGAAAAAACCATGACAATCAAGACACATTGGCTGAGCAACAAATGAATCATCTTGCCTCTGTAGTGACTGACTGCAAAGGTCAATTACTTTAATCTCTTTTTCTCCTGTTTTTGATGAGAGCTGGCATTTCTTGCTGACATGTAATTAGACAATTTTATTCATGGGTGCAATCCAGATTCTGAGCTCAGTGATGACCTGGACAAAGTAAAAAAGAAAATTTGACTGCTTGAGCAAGATATGAAGAGTGTTGATGTGCCATGAATCATCACGCATGATGGGATCCGAGATTGATTTGATATGGCTGAAGAAACAGAAATTGAAAGAGGAGCTCCAAATCAGTCAGCATACAGTACAGCTCCAGCAACTACTCCATTGCAGTGACAATAAAATGGATCAGGTGATGACTTACATGGTGCAGATAGCAAACTTTATGAGGTCAAGTAGTTCAAATCACAACCAGTATCACAGCATACTCAAGAGGTCAAATAGAATATGATTGTATATGGATCAGTATTCTCAGCCACAAAAACAATTGTTTAATGAACGTTGTGAAATCAAATTACAGAAATGAAACCCATTGTTTCTTATTAGGTATATGGATTGAGCTGAACGACAACTTGCAGAATCATCATAAAGCAATCAGAAAAACGATCAATCCTCCAAAAACCTTTGAAGTTAACCTTCAAATCTGTGAAGAAACAGCTCCAAAGTTAGTATCTTACAAACTTTCAAGTTTTGCAGATAGGTTTACAAGGCAAAATGAAAAGGTGCTTTTTTCCAAAGTGAACACTAATAAGAGAGGAACAGTCTGACAGTACAGGAAGTCTGCTGCTTTTGCTTTCCTGTTTTTCAGTTTTTTCAATTTGCATTTTTGTGTTTTAAAAATACATTGTGCTTCTCCATTGAGGTGTAAACATGAATTAACATCCTCCAAAGGGAATGGAAACATAATCCAACTCTGCAAAGATGTAATAATAACGGAAAATGTTGGAGCATCTCAGCAGGTCTGAGGAAAACAGAGTTAACATTTTGGGTCTGAAATGATTCTTTTTCAAATGATGAACTGGATTGGAAACATTAACTGCTTCTTTCTCCACAGATGCTGCCAGACCTGTTGAGTTTCTGCATTTTCTGTTTTTGTTTCCGATTTCCAGCATCTGCAGCATTCTGCTTCTTTAAAGATGCAGTCATTTGATAACTTGAATATTGCTGAGAAAGACATATTTAGTCAAAGGTTATAGTATCTCTTCAACCCGTTCAGAGATATTATTACGCACCTCTGGAGCAGATGGGTCTTGAAACTGAAACCACAAGAGTGCATCACAAGAGGTCCATTATTCAACACTCATATGCAGGATCTTAATCTATTAATTAAATAAAGATTTTCATCTCATCAACCTGAGTGGAATTCAAGTACAAGTGCCCAGTTGTCCAATGAACCAGCCATTATGTTCAAAAGAAGTGCTATTGGCAGCCCTATAAAATCAATCCAATTTCATTAACCTCTGGCCTGACTCCTTGCATTGCTTTTATTGACCCTATGTTAAGCAGCTTTGGAAGCAAAGCAAGATTGCAGATATGCTAAGACTGCATGAATATGTTGGCAAACCATATTAACCCATATACATAAAACTGACAGGTCAGAAAAATGAGAAAAAAAATCCTAGGTCACTGTTAAACATGGTATGTTTGCATTCAGCAAGGGTTGGTAGGAAGTGGATGAGGTCACATTGAAAGTAGATTACTCCCTTGGAAAGCAAAAATAAAGTTACATGTTAATAGGGTGATTAGATTAAATTTGAAGATGGGATAAGCATTTAGTGCTTAGTGAGCTGGTAATAAAAAACGAAAGTGGATTTTAACCTAAAGAATAGCGGGAAGCTGTAAGGAGAGACATTAGGAAGGATAAAAAGGACATCAGCAAAAAGAAACATTGACTACCTGCACATTGGTATTAAGAGAAACATTAGCATGAGAGAAGCCACTAAGGGACAAAGATGATAAGCTTCTAATGGAGAATGAATAAATTGCAAATCTATACATGTACGTTGCTTGAGATTTCACAAGTAAAATGGATATTGGGATGACAGAAAAAAAGCAGTTATAGAACAGTTGATGGAGATTTTTATTCAACACCAAATACTGCTGAAAGGGCCACCACCTTAAAACAAACAAATCACTGATATCTGTGATCATTTCTATCGAGATGTCCTGAGGAAAGTTAAAGACAGACCAAAGACTCTGTCTACAAACCTCCGGAAGGAAAGATTGTGTCAGAGGATCGAGAAGGTTCCAAATACAACTATGGTCCATAAATAACTGTGAGAGGGACAAAATTACAAAATCACACAACACTGGGTTATAGCCCCACAGGTTTATTTGGAAGCACAAGCTTTCGAAGCGCTGCTCCTTCATCAGGTGGTTGTGAAGCAGAATAATAAAACACAGAATTTATAGTAAAAGGTTACAGTGTCATGCAGCTGAAATGATGTATTGAACTAGCGTAGATTAAGTCTTTCATCTTTTAGAATGGGTTTGCTCGTTTTGGGTCTTTAAGGTGTAAATCCCAGAACTTCTTTTAAGTTACAATCTCAAAATAGCTTAAGGTTTTACAACAAAAGGTGCCATCTCAGCCCAGCCAATGCATAAAAGGTGTGAGGTTAAAATCTGCCTGTATCGCAATCTTGAGTCAGACTAGTTCTATTTCTAAAGTGGAATTTACAAGATATTACATGGATTGATTATCTGTAGGTTATGCATCTTTTGAGCAAAATAGAATGTATATGCAAATATAATTCTGCAACTATAAATTCACCTCATAGATTTATATGTGTGTGTGCCTGCAGGAGAGAGAGACAGAGTGAGTGTGTGCATGTGACTGTGCACGTGTGAGTGTAAATGCATGTGAGAGCACGTGCTAGCATGTGTGCAAGCTTGGTAAAGTATTGTGTGAGTGTGATGGGGCATATGCCTGTGAGAGCATGCATGCATGGGTGTGAATGTGTGTGACCTTGTGTATGAGAGTGGGCCTGCGTGAGTGTGTGAGTATGTAAGTGAATGAGTGTGTATGTGTGTGTGTGTATAGTGCAGTGGAGTCACCTGTAGTGTGGCATGAACCCAAGATCCCGGTTGAGGCCATGGGTACCGAACTTTGCTATCAGCCTCTGCTCGGCAACTTTGCGTTGTTGTGTATCCCGAAGTCCGCCTTGGAGGAAGGTCACCCGAAGGTCCGAGGCCAAATGTCCCTGACCACTAAATCTTGAGATTGTGACTTAAAAGAAGTTCTGGGATTTACATATTAAAGAACCAAAACTAGCAAACCCATTCTAAAAGATGAAATACTTAATTTAGGTTTGTTCAATACATCATTTCAGCTGCATGACACTGTAATCATTTGCTATAAATTCTGTGCCTTATGACCCTGCTTCACAGCCACCTGATTTGAAAGCTAGTGCCTCCAAATAAACCAGTTGGACTATAACCTGGTGTTGTGTGATTTATAATTTTGTCTACCCCAGTCCAACACTGGCTCCTCCAAATCATGAGAGGGAGAAAACAGGGAATTACGAAGAGTTAGTCCTGGTGGTAAACATAAGAGTCAATATTACGGGCTGGACTTCCTCAGCACGAGAGAAATATGAGTCAATTAGGGACAGTCAGTAATTCTAAAGCACAAATTGTGTTTAATCAATCTCATAAAAGTATTTAAAGAAATAACTGAACAGATAAGTATAATGTAGTGAATGTGGTTTACATGGAAAGTGTTTTATATGGTAAAACATAAGAGGTTCTTTGCAAGGATAATGAGGCATGTAATTAAAGGAAATGCACCACATCAATAAGGCTGGAGGGCAAGAAACAAAGAGAAAAGAAAAATATCTCTGGGTTTGTTGCTTAAGATGCAATTTAAACATGGATACTGAAAGGATAACATTGAAAATTGACTGTAAGAGACTACGAAAATATGCTGAACAGAGAAAAATTCACATAATGGGGAAATCGGTAGGAAATACAATTTTGCATGTCAAAATGTGAATTAATACATTTTGGAAGCAAGGTTAGATTAGATTATTTACAGCGTGGAAACAGGCCCTTCGGCCCAACAAGTCCACACTGACCCTCCGAACAGCAACCCACCCACATCCATTCCCTACATTTACCCCTTCACCTAACACTGTGGGCAATTTAGCATGGCCAATTCACCTAACCTGCACATCTTTGGACTGTGGGAGGAAACCCACGCAGACTCGGGGAGAATGTGCAAACTCCACACAGACAGTTGCCGAGGCAGGAACTGAACCCGGGTCTCTGGCACTGTGAGGCAGCAGTGCTAATCACTGTGCCACCATGCCACCCATAAACACACGACAATGCATTGGCCTGGAATCAAACACAGGCCTCCCACGCAGCAGGTGAGAATCCTACCACTGAACCACCAATGCAACTAAGGAAGCAAGGATAGGAAAAGGGAATACATTTTGAAGAGTATAATTCAAAATAAACAAGAGAAATTATTTAAATAGATAGGAAATTGTAAATAGTGCCAGCATCAGTAAGTAAGGCAGGACAACTCTTTGATTTTGTATTTACAGGTATGACCATAAGACATTGGAGCTGAAATTAGGCCATTCAGCCCATCAAGTCTGCTCCGCTGTTCAATCATGGCTGATAGATTTCTAAACACCATTCTCTGGCTTTCTCCCCATAACCCCTGATCTCCTTGATAGTCAAGAACATAACTATCTCAGTCTTAAATATACTCAATGACCTGGCCTCCACAGCCTGACAATGAAATCTGTAGATTCACCAATCTCTGGCTGAAGAAATTTCTCCTTGTCTCTGTTCTGAAAGATCTTCCCTTTACTCTACACGGTTAAGAAGATAAGGTTGACTTTTGTTAACTTTTGTTTGAGGTATTGTGAAGTTTTTAGCACCCATTTTGCAGAAAAGACAGAACTCTAGTTGAAAAGGTACCATGTAGATTTGGCAGTGTCTGTGGAGAGAAATCAGAGTTAACATTTTGGGTCAAGTGACCCTTCCTCAGAACTGAGGATTTTGAGGAAGGGTTATTCAACCTGAAACACTAACTCGGATTTCTCTCCACAGATGCTGCCAGATATGCGCTTTTCCAGGAATTTCTATTTTTGTCTCTGATTTACAGCATCCACAGATCTTTCGGTTTCAATTTACCATGTAGATTTATTGGAAACTACCAAAAATGAAGAATATTGCTCTGAAGTTTTCCAAATATCTGCTATCAAGATCTTGAAATCTTCTTGATTTGGGATCACTGCTGCTAACCATGGTGCGTTTTTACTTTCAATCAGGTTTTTCATTGTGTAACAATGCATATTTTTTTGCACATAATGTAAGAAAATGGGCATTGATATTGTGATACTGAAGGCTCCAACAGATATTTATTATAGCTAATTATTGTACACAATATTGTATTTTAACAGAAAGCAATGAGCAGCTTGCTTCCAGTAACATGTCATGCTTCAAGTAATCCTTGGGCAAGATGGAGTACAAGACTCAGTGGTAATATCATAAGCACGTTTTCTTAAACTGATATACCAACCATGAGATCTAGAAATCTTCTTGCAGAAAGAGCTATCACATATCTGCTGAAGATCAATATGGAATTTTAATTGGTATGGAACTATCCTGGCAACTGAATCTCAGAATTGTGTGTTGTTGAATGAGATTGGTTAGGATTTACCATGATTAAGAGACACAAAAGTATCGGCATAGCAATTTAAACTGAGGAGTAATGTTAGTCCCATCATTATGAAATGCTGGATGCAAGAAATCTCTTAAAGAAGTAAGATACGATTTATGTGAGGCAAATAGAGTAACTGATTTATGATACACATTAAATCACTTTTGCCTGTAGCTGCTTTTACTTGCATTGCATGGATTGTGGGTTCTAGAATTATAGTGAGTTTACTTCTATATAACAAGATCTGTGGATTCAGTGTCTAAATGCTGTGCTGGCTAGATTTAACTGTTGTTAAATACTCAGCAATAAGCAAAGGATGTCACAGGATAAGTGTGGTAGTGCCATCGACAGAAAGCAGAATACAATTTAGAAATGTCAGCTTGAATAATTGAACAATCTGGGCATTTGCCATTCACATAATAGATGGGACTCTATTTTTATAACAATCCATTTCTTGCCTTTTGTCATATAGATGTTTGCAGAGTTTAATGGAATCAGTGTGGTTCTAAGTCATAGGAAATTTTACACATCTTTCACAGGCCAAATCACATGATAAAATCTCAAATTGGAACCCATCAACCTAGACTAATTTGATCCTTAAAATAGTATAAATTATATTGTGGAAAATTATCTTTATTAACCTTTTCTCAAAGTATGTAATTATTGTACATTGTGATCCATGATTTCCACTCTCCCCTTTCAGGTTTAGTATTTTATGTTGAGAGTTGCATCGTGTACTATTCTGTAAAGAAGGCTTCAGACAATCCTTTTTGAGGTGTTTGCTTTGCTCACCTGTTCAAAAATCTGATAGATTGCATGAAAAGCTATTGCCTATGATGTAATATCACATCATTCAATGAGTTTTACAACTCAGTGAAGTTTAGCATTCATTTTCACTGCTCATAGTCTTTGTTGATTCAGTTAGCTCCACATAAAGTGATTTTCATTAGCCATAAGATTTCCAATCTGATCTGAAATTACATTTCAGCTGCACCTATTCTGATTATTCAACAATTTTCCTTTGGGTTCACGTTTAAAAAAGGCAGCTTCCCATAAGCTGACTAAATCTCCTCTGATCATTAAAGTTTGGAATCTACAAAAAAAAACTCATGATCCTTCAGAAAAAAGGACTAACAAATTGATTAGCATGTAAAACCAAGCTTTGTGATGTCTAAGCTACAGATCAGTGAATCTTACAAACACCTCTCTTTCAGTCTCTAATTAGAAATTTAACCAGAAGGAATAACATTTTTAAAATTGTTTTTAACATAATTCTGCTGATCACATACAAATATCCAAGTTTGCTAAATTATAGCACTAAATATTTTTGTTAAAAATGCAATTAAATACAAGGTATTAAATAAGAAATGTGCAAGTAAACATAGGAACACATTTGAACTTACAAAGCCAAATAAACATTTTTTTCCCCCTCTATACTGAGCCCACAAGTAAATTGTTCACCTGTCATATCCTCTTCCCTCATGCACTTAAATATGGCAGGTTACCCCAGAACCTATCAAATTCTCTGTTCTTCTGTTCTACATTTTCCCCTACTACCATCCTGACTGCCTGGCAATGGCACAAACAGATGACATCTCATAAAGACAGAACCAAACCTGAAAACCTTTAATTGCAACTTTGTGATTCTTGTGTCATGGGTTCAGGCCCAATCATTGATTAAATAGGACCGTAAGACCTAGGAGCAAAAATAGGTCATTCAACCAATTGAGCATGTTCTGTCTTTCAATGAATTCATGGCTGATCTAACAATCCTCAAACCCATTTTCCTGTTTCTCCCCCATCATCCTTGATTCCCCTAATGATTACAAATCTGTCTGGGAGTCAAGGGTTATGGGGAGAAGAAAGGGACTGGTGGAACAGGCATGATGCGCTGAATGGCCTACACCTGCTCCCACGTCTTATAGTGTTATTTAACCAGCCATACAAAACAATGATGGGTTGAGGTTTCTCTGGTGCAGTTGCTGTTTCTATGTGGTGTCACCTGTTGATGTGGGAAGCTGATTTGACTTGGTTTATTATTGTCACGTGTACCGAGATACAGTGTAAATTATTATTTTGTGTGCTAAAGACACAAATCATACCTTACATAAAATATGTCAAGGTAATAAAACAGAATGCAAAATATAGTGTTGCAGCTACACAGAAGGTGCGGAGAAAGATCATCATTAATAGGTGAGAGTTCATAAGTCCAATAACAGCAGGGAAGAAGCTGTTCTTGAATCTATTGGTACGTGTTTTCAAATGTCTGTGTTTTCTGCCTGATGGAAGAGGGTGGAAGGGAGTATAACTGGCTTGGGAGAGGACTTTGATTACGTTGGTAGCTTTCCCAAGGCAATGGGAAGTGTAAGTGGAGTCAATGGAAGGAAGGCTGGTTTACATAATGGACTGGGCTCTGTTCACATCTCTGTCATTTCTTGTGATTTTGGGCAGAGCAGTTGCCATACCAAACTGCGCTGCACTGAGATAGGATGCTTTCTTTCTATGGTACATCTATAAAAATCAGTAAGAATCATTGGGGACATGTCAAATTTCCTTAGCCATCTGAGGAAGGAGAGTTGTTGGTGTGCTTTCTTGACTATAACATCAGTGTGGATGGATCCAGACAGATTATTGGTGATATTTACTCCCAGGAACTTGAAGCTCTCTGCCACCTCCACCTCAGCACCATTAATCCTCCACTCTGCTTCCTGAAGTCGATGTCCATCTCCTTCACTTTGCTGACATTGAGGGAGAGATTGTTGTCTTTACACCATGTCACTAAGCTGTCTATCTCCTTCCTGTACTCTCTCTCATCATTGTTTGGGATCCAACCCACTATGGTGGTGTCTCTGCAACCTTGTAAATGGAGTTAGAGCAGAATTTGGCCAACAGTCGAGAGTGTATAAGGAGTATAGCAATGGACTGAGTATGTAGCCTTGCAGGACACTGGTATTGAGGATTATTGTGGAAGGGGTGCTGTCACCTGTCCTTATTGAATGCAGTCTCTGGGTCAGGAAGTTGAGGATCCAGTTGCAGAGGGGTGAAGCTGAGTCCTAGGCCTCCGAGTTTGGAGATGAGTTTTGTTGGAATTATCGTGTTGAAGGTGGAGCTAAAGCCAATAAATAGGAGTCTGATGTGGGTGTTCTTGCTATCCAGATGTTCGAGAGATGAATGTAGAGTCAGGGAGATGCCGTTTGCTCTGGATCTATTGTGACGGTAGGTGAATTGTAGTGCATCAAGGCAAGCTGCGAGGCTGGAGTTGATATGTGCCATTACTAACCTCTCAAAGCACTTCATAAAGGTAGATGTCAGAGCCACTGGGCAGTAGTCATTATGGCACATTGCTTGATTTTTCTTTGGCACCAGGATGTTAGTGGTCTTGTTGAAGCATGTGGGAACACCACAGTGACGGGGGTCTGCAGATATAGGCAGGTGGAGCAAAACTAAAAACACCTTCCAAGATATACGTATAGTCCTCTGTGTGGATTTGTTATTACAATGTTCTCCCACCTTTTTAAAGTTGGTTTATAGGTAACTCTATTAAATGAAGTATAATTCCAGTAACGCAGGACAGGGCATTAACACACTCTTATAAATGCCACCTGTGCAGGAAAGTTGATCGTATTCTTTCCATAAGTCAAATTTTTGTCCTCACTAGCAGACACGAAGGCTTGAACGTTCTGCTTTATAGCAGAATAAATGTACAAAAACGAATTGTCATGAGACATTAGATTGCAGAGATGTTCTATTTATTGAACTGAGGCTGGTTAGCACTTAAAGTTCCTTAATAATCACTCTCATTCTTTGTCACTGGTCTTTACAGAGATACAATCAAATCAAGATTTATAAAGGAGCTTCATCTGCCCCAAAAGGCAATACATCAATGTCTTGATTATATCCAAAGTGGTAAATGGCAACGAGGACCAGCTACAAAACTACAGCTGGAAGCAAAATGTGGCCATAACAGAGAAAATGTAACTTCGGAGTTCACCATTAACTGCAAAGTAACTGTAAGAATGTGTTTAAGAATTTCTGTATACATTTGTGAAGAGAATGCCAGGGATTCACCACTAAAAATGCAGTGCTGATGGAAGTGCCAGGCTTTTGCATTTACATTTCATACATGCCATTGGCCTCATGCTTGTGGGCAGTCACACAACCACTTGTGAAAAGATGGAAGGCCAGACATGCAATTCTTAAATGGAGGAGGATCGCATTGCAAAACAAGTTATATGTGGACCAAATCCAGGGGGGGGCTTGGATCAATCAAAGACTGATCACACATCCTACAGACCTTAATGAATCAATGAAAGATTGATCATGGATACAAGAAACCAATCCAATGAGTGAGAAGAATCAGCTGTGAGGACAGTTGCTATGCAACTGAAACATAAAATTGAACTGAAACCCCTTAAATCAATTCAGCTTCATCAGGAGCAAGATCATCAAAAGGAAATATGATTCAAACCCAATCAAATCGGATCCAACTGTGCGGCAGACAGAAATGGCCCAAGTAAGCAATAGCTGCATTCTCTTCAAATTGCTCTTTTTTCTAAAAAAAAAGTTTAATCCTTTGGCAAAAAGCTGTCTGATTTGCAGTGAAAACAAATTGCTTATGATTCTCTGCCTCATGGACATTACCCATCATTTCAGCTTAACAACACAGTGATCTGAATTCTCAACAAAAGTAAAAAGGAATGAAGTGATTATCAATATGCATGAGAATAGCAGCATATTCCGTTTTGGCTACAAGATTCTGAAAATATTGCTTCGCAGAGCTTATTTTTCCATCAGTCAAAGTAGATTAGATTACTTACAGTGTGGAAACAGGCCCTTCAGCCCAACAAGTCCACACCCACCCGTCGAAGCGCAACCCACCCAGACCCATTACCCTACATTTACCCCTTCACCTAACACTACAGGCAATTTAGCATAGCCAATTCACCTAACCTGCACATTTTTGGATTGTGGGAGGAAACCGGAGCACCCGGAGGAAACCCACGCAGACATGGGGAGAATGTGCAAACTCCACACAGAGAGTCGCCTGAGGCAGGAATTGAACCTAGGTTTCTGGCACTGTGAGGCAGCAGTGCTAACCACTGTGCCACCGTGCCACCCACTAGCTCAGGCCTATACATGATTTGGTTTATAAATACCACAAAGGATTTTTTTACATGGGTTTTCATTAACAGCACAACGCAGTCTGATCACACAGACCAAAGCTATAAACATAATATTCAAAGTCAATTGACATTTGCCAATGATGATAAACTATATTGTGGATTTATATGCACGCCCAATGACAATTCTACAGAAATACTCAAAGTTTGCAGAAGCTTTCACCCATTAACCAGAAATCAATCCTGCTTGGATGCTCTACATTCTTATTTCAATGCAATAGTTTCTCAACCTTAAAGTGTAAAGCAATCCATTAATTTCTCATTAAAAATCACATGTTCAAGTAAATTGCCTATTGGGAGTTCAAAATAGTTCTCATGTTATTCACCTAGAACATTTTATTCACCTGCCCAGTGCTATGCAAAAATCATAAAACCATAAAGATAGTTACAGCATAGGAGGAGGTCACTTCGTCTGCTGTCTGTGCTGGTTCTCTGCAAAAGCAACTTGTGTATTTTCATTCTTTCCCCTTACTTTTCTTTTCATGTAATTATCCTACTTCCATTGAAAACCATGGTTGAATCTATCTCCACCACAATCTCAAACCACTTGCGGCATGAAAATAAACCTTCCTCAGTCTGCTGTTGCTTCTTTTACTAATCACTAATAAATCAGTGTCCCTGGTCCTTGACTGTACTGCTTTTTATAAAATTCACTCGCAGGATGTCATCTTTACTAGCTGGTCAGCATTTATTGCCGGTCCACAATTGCCATAGACAAGGTGGTGGTGATCTGCCGTCTTGAACCGCTGCAGTCCACATGCTGCAGGTAGACCCACAATTCCCTAAGGGAAGGAATTCCAAGAACTTGACCCAATGACGCTGAAGGAATGGTGAATTCTTTCGAAGTCAGGATGGTGAGTGACTTCAAGGGGAGTTTACAAATGGTGGTCTTCCCATATATCTGCTGCCCTTGGCCTTCTAGATGTAAGTGGTAATATATTTGTAAGGCATTGTCTAAGGATCTTTTGTGAATTTCTGCAGTGCATCCCTATAGATAGACACTGTTGGCTCTGAGCATCTGGGGTGGAGGGAACGGATGTTTGTGAATGTGGAACCGATCAAGCACATTGTTTTTTCTTTCTGGATGGTGTCAAGCTTCTTGAGTATTGTTAAATTGGGAATGTTCCACCACCTTCTGACTTGTGCCTTGTAGATAGTGAACAGGTTTTGGGTAGTCAGGGGTGAGTTACTTGACACCATACTCCTAGCCACTGACCTGCACTGTGTTTATGTGGTGAATCCAGTTGAGTTTCTGGTCAATGGTAACCACAAGGATGTTGATAATGGGGGATTCAGTGATAGTAGCATCATTGAATGTCAAGGAGCAGTGGTCAGATTTTCTCTTATTGGAGATGGTCATTGTCTGGCATTTATGTGTTGTGAATGTTACTTGTCATTTTTCAACCCAAGCCTTCAATATTGTCCAGGCTTTGCTGCATTTGGACATGAGATTCGAATAGTGTTGAACATCATACAATCATTGGTGAACATTCCTACTTCTAATCTTATGATGGAGTGAAGGTCATTGGTGAAGCAGCTGAAGATGATTGGGCCTAGGACACTACCCTGAGGAACGTCTGGACAGATGTCCTGGATCTGAGATGACTGACCTCCAACAACCACAGCCATCTCCCTTTGTGGCAGGTATGATGCCTAGCAGTGGAGAGTTGCCCCCTGATTCCCATTGACTCCAGTTTTCCTAAGGCTCCTTTATGCCAAACTTGGTCAAATGTAGCCCTGATACCAAGGGCTGCCATTCTCACCTCACATCTGGAATTAAGCTCTTTTGTCCATGTTTGGACCAATACTGTAATGAGGTCAGGAGCTGAGTGGCCCTGGCTGAATCCAAACTGGGCGTCACTGAGCACATTATTGCTGAACAGGTACTGCTTGACACCTTCCAACACTTCACTGATGATGGAGAGTAGACTGATAGTTAATTGGCTTTGTTAGATTTGTCCTGTTTTTTATGTACAGGATGTACCTGGACAATTTTTCGTATAGTCAGGTTGATATTAGTGTTGCAAATATATTGGAAAAGATTGGAAAGGGGAGTGGCAAATTCTGGAATCCTCAGTACTATTGCTGGAATGTTGTCAGGGCCCATAGGCTTTGCAGTATCCAGTACATCCATCACTTCTTAATATCATGTAGAGTGAATTGAATTGGCTGAAGACTGGCATCTGTAATGTTGGGGACCTCTGGAGGATACAGACATAGAGCATCCACTGAGCACTTCTAGCTGAAGATCAATGGGAAGAATTTCTTACTACCTGCTGTGCCCAGAGTTTTCCTGATTTGGAACAACATTGCCAAATTTCCATTTAATTTTCTTGTCGCCAAGGTGATCAGCTCTAGCATCTCTAATGTAGCCATGAAAATGAAGTCCCTCTAACCTGGAACCATTCTCACAAGGCTGTGTCTCCTAAAACACCAAAATGTTCACATTTCCCTTGTGAGAAATTCCTGCACATGCACATCGTGTGAAACACCCTGCCAGTAAAAACATGGCAGTACCACCACCTCAGTGTCTGTACGGGCAGCGACATTGCATATGTTGGTTTTGCATGTTTACTGAGAGTATTTTCATGGTGTTTGCAGACCTGTTCTTCCTGAAAATCATTTCCATACCCTCTGTGATGCTTTCACCTCCTTCCTAGAATGTGGCATGAGGAATTCATCTATATTGCAGTATCACATGGACTACATTTATTGTCTCTGACAGCCAGAACACAATCTTTGACAGGATCGTAAAATTTTGAGATTTTCTTCAGTGAGGAGTGGCCCAGTGGATGAGTGTCATGTGGAATACACCCATAGGTTATAAACTTTCATTCTGTCTGCAGTCACCATAGACAGAGAATGAGAGTCAGCAAGAGATGCAGAATGACAGAGAGAGACATGCATAAATACTCACTTACTTTCAGATTTTGAACATGAGAAAATATAAGTTAAAGTAGCATTTTAAGGCCAAATAAACAGGGGGTGGAATTCTCTGAATAAGTACTTTGCATCTGCTCAACAGAAAAATCCTTCCCTGAAATTTGAAGACCAGCTCGTATCATTCAATCCTCATGCCTCTTGTAAACAGCGCAACTTTGAGTAGCCAGGTTTCTGGTGAAACTACAGCTTTTAAAATATTGCTGCTCGCAGAATTGCAGCTTACAACAATAGCCTGACGGGAAAATTCTTTCATAAAGAAGTACTACCATTTCTTTAAGAGTCTTTAACAGCCTCAAAATGAAGAGATGATGCTTTAGAACTGAGGCGCTGAGGAATTTCTTCAGCCAGAGGGTAGTGAATCTGTGGAACTCATTGCCACAGAGGGCTTTGGAGGCCTAGTCAGTGGGTGTATTTAAGACTGAGATAGGTGAGTTCTTGATTAGTGAAGGGATCAAGGATTATGGTGAGAAGACAGGAGAAGGGGGTTGAAAAAAAAATCCACTACGATCGAATGGCATAGCAGACTCAGCTGGCTAAATGGTCTGTTTCTGCTCCTATATCTTTAAGAGTCTTTCACCTCCTCAGCTCACCTCAGTGGAGTCTACAACACTGACTATTTTACAAGCAGAGCTACTGTTGCGCATATCAGAAATACTGCAGCCAATTTGCACACTGCAAACACCTGGCAAAACTCTGCTACGGGTTGCATTATATCCATGTGAGGGAAAGTAGAAAGGGCTTTAGTTTAATATCTCATCCGAAAGATGGCACCCCTGGCAGTGCAGTGCTCCCTCAATACTGCACTGGAGAATCGACCAAGATTTACATGCTACAGTTTCTACAATGCACTTGAGCCACAATTGTCTGATTCAGAGAAGAAAATTATTCTGATCAGGACTGGTTTGACACCAAAAATCCAATTCTTAACCATTAGACACTGCCTTGATTCAGTATCTTTTTACTATGGGCTCACAATACTGTCAGCAAAATGCAATTAGAACTCATCAACATTCTTCACTTAATTTTATCTTTATTTCTTTCCCGTGGCAATGACACGTGGGGCAGGCAAAATGAAGGCTTATAACATGTCCATGACTAGTTGTTCCTGGACCAGCTTGCTTTTCAGCTTGAGAGGCAGCTCTCCACTTCAGCGTAGCTGACCAGGAGAAGCTCCTGCTGTTCCTGCCTGCCTGAAGTGCAACCATGCAACCTGATCATCCACCTGTTTGTCCACATCACATGCACACTTTCGGTGGTGATCAAGTCATGGAGTGGGACTTGAACTGGGACCTTCTGACTCAGAGGGAGGGACACTACCTAGTTCACCACAAGACCCCCATCAACATCCACGACTCACTAAAATGCATTTAATAGTGGTATCGATAATTTAATTTCCACGTTGTACAGTTATAAGCCTCATTAGAAAAAAATGAGATTGGAAGCCAATTAAGATTCTGAACTAAATGGTACACATTGTATTGCATACCTGTGCAAAGGCTATTTGTCATCAAATTGTAGTTGATTAATGCACATGATATTTTGTATGTAGATAGTTGCAGACTCAAACGGCCAACATGAAGGCCGAGTAACAATTCTATATCTTTTGACTCCTTTGTCAATCAAGAATCTATTCGCCTCAACCTTAAAAATATTCAATAACCATGCCTCTATGGTTTCCTTGGGAAGATAATTTCACATCTAGCAGCCATCTGTGAGAAAGGTTTCTTTTCTCCTTCTTGGGAAAGCAGCTTTTCAGCATTTAGTTTGTCAAGTTCCTTCAGGATCTTATATGTTTCAATAAGATCACTCTTGTTAAACTCCAACAAATACAATCTCAACCTATCCAATGTTTCCTAATAAAATAACCCTTCTCTGCACTTTCTCATTACAACTATATCCTTTCTTAAATAAAGAGACCAGAATTGTACATAATACTCCCAGTGTGGTCTCACCAATGACCTGCACAACTATATCAAAACTTTGCTACTTTAATGTCCCATTCCCCTTGCAATAAATTACAACATTCCACTTGTTTGCTAAACCTGCATAGCAATCTTTTGTGGTTTACATACCAGGTCACCCAGAATTCTCTGTACTGTTGAGTTCTGAAATCTATCTTAATTTAAACAACAAGCTGTTCTTTTCCATTCTTCCCATCAAAATGGGCAAGCTCACATTTTTCCACATTAGACTCCACATTTGTGCCCAGATACATAAACTATCCATATGAAAGACCTTGTTTATGATTTTCTTCAGTTCTCAAATTCTCATGGGTTGAAGTAATCCAGAGCATTGATGTGGTATGTATAGCACACACAAGATACTTCAGGAGTTGTAAAGACAATGGCCATGCTACGCCCAGACATGATCATGGCAATAATCATAGAGGACTTGCTCTCTGGACGCATGCTGAAATATCTTCACCAACTGTCACATCCCCAGAAAGGACACTATCATAGCTGCATATGTAGGAAAATTACCCATCTATAGATTGCACATTCTCTGAAACATTACAAGCATGTATCATTTAAGAGGACATCACATCCAAACAGGACATTTTAATCTTTTCTAAACTATGTGTCCCACTGTTGCAATGATATGTACAGGGGGGTCTTAATGAACATCATAATTTGGACTTGCAATTAAATAATAACGAAGGACATCAGACTAACTCGGTTTACAACATAGACATAGAGACCTGGCATGCAAATATGAGCCATGGAACACTAAATGCTAATGAATTATTAGCTTTAATCTGTAAAGTACAATATCGTGTATCCTAAACTCCCAAAATTTAAAACTCGTTTTCTTTGAAGCAGACCTTTGGAAATACAATGGTAAAGAAACTGAAGTTTGAAAAATCTACACACTACACAGTTTATTGATCTGCATAGAAGCAAAAGGTACTGTCAGAATCTATTTGGTGAAGTACTGAATCTAACTCATATTCCCAAATTATACTTTTATATTCTAGCAGGGAGATTGAAAAAAAATTCAAAGCATTCCCACGAATCTAATCTAAAAAGTTGCCACCCAATAACTGCAGCTTTCAATTTCTCGCCCATTTCTTCAACTATTTTACCACTCTCTTTTAAAGCCAGAATTGTGATGAATGAAAGACCTACATTTGTATAGCACCTTGCATAATCTCAAAGCACTTTTCTGCCAATTAAATACTTCTGATGTGTAGTTACTGTTGAAGGTATGAAGGACAGCAGTCACTATGGGCATAGCAAACTCTCACAAACTGCAGTACAATGGTTTCCAGATTTTCTTTTTCTGACCTGGAGCCAACAACCCAACTCCCCTCCCAGACCTGATATGCCCCGTCTCTTGAGTGTTCTGCCCCCTGATTCCCCCAGTGATATTCAACACCACCCACACACCCCTGTCAAACACACCACCCCTGACTCTCCATGGACCTTCACACAACCTGGGTGGCACCGTGGTACAGCGGTTAGCACTACGTTTTCGCAGCACGAGGGACTTGGGTTTGATTCCAGCCTTGGGCGACTGACTGTGTATGCATGTTCTCTCTGTGTCTGCATGGGTTTCTGCCCGGTGCTCCAGTTTCCTCCCACAGTCCAAAGATGCGCAGATTAGGTGGATTGGCCATTCTAAATTGCCCATAGTGTCCGAGGGAGGTGAGGGCCGAGTGGCATTATCGCTGGACTGGGGACATGGGTTCTATTCCCGCCACAGCAGATGAATCAAAATCTGGAATTAAGAGTCTAATGGTGATCATGAATCCATTGTTGATTGCTGGGAGAAACCCATCTGGTTCATTAAGGTCCTTTAGGGAGGGATCTGGCCTACATGTGACTCTAGGCCCACAGCAATATGGTTGACTCTTAATTGCCCTCTGGCCCACATCCTGGGAATGAATTAAGAAAAAAGGTTTGATGGATTAAATTTGGGATTATGGGGAATAGGGTGGGGTGGTCAGGTGGATGGAATGCCCTTCAGAGGGTCGGTGTGGACTAAATGGTCTCTATCTGGAATGTAGGGATTCTATGACATGCCCCCAATCCTGACTCTCATGACAAAGCACTTTCTTCAACCCAATGTTCACCCTAATTCCCACTCGATCTACCTTCAGCATATTCACAACTAGCACTCCAACCCCCCAACTACTTGCTATGCTATCCACCATACCCAACTGGCACCATATCCCCTCACCCACCTGGCACCCTTAGTTCTTACCCACTTGACATCCTGAATCTTCAGCCACTCAGTACATATGGCAACAATAAATCAATAAATGTTTGACCCCTTCAGGCGAGAATGTTCCTGACCACAAGTTTGCATTGGGAACAACTGAGTACATTTTCTTTGTCCAATCAGGATCAGAAACAAGGTCTCTCATCAGAGGATCTGAATTGATGTTTTTTCTCCCTCCCACTGAAGCTTCCTCCCAGCAGTTCAGGTGATAGAAAACATTTGTAATCAAAAAAGAAAGGCAACACTTGGAACAAAACTTCACAACCCTAATGCCAGTCGACCTCTGCTCAATTACTCTTCAAATATTTAAACAAATGCTTGCGGTACATTTAGTCTTATGTCACAATAATATGCAGCACCGTTTTGAGGATTTGCGAAATTTAATTTCCCTCTATTTAAGTTCTCTGCTCCAAGGGAACAATATTTTCTTGCAACACTAGTGTCATTCTAATTTGTTCTAATTATATCACAGTGCACAAGTTTTTGCTATAATTTGGCAACTGTGGTGGTATGTTGGTAGAAGTCACATGTAGAGTCAAGAGCAAAGCTGGATAATAAGACACATATTTATGCTGTACGGAAATGATAGTTAGACACAGCTAAACAATGATAAATTCATGTTTTCAATGCACAATTCTAGCAAAACTCTTATTTATAACAAGTACCCTTCCTCCTCTCATGTTAAACAGAGTAGGGTTTCAAATGGCAACAATTTTCATTTCTATAACACCTTTAACATAATAAACCATCCCAAGATGCTTCTTGGGAGCATCATAATCGAAAACATGACACCAAGACAATAGCGAAATATTGGGAAGAAGATCAATGGCTTGATAAAAACAGTATATTTGTAGAATTCTCTTAAAAGGAGATAAATAGAGGCAGAAAGGAATGGAGGTGGTATACCCCCAGTGCAATATTGCAGCATACACAAATCAATGCTTTCTCTGAGATGTGCAGGTGTGAAGATGAGTTCGGCCCTATAAGCCTCTTTAAACTACTGTGCATCTGTGGCTGCACAAGAAAGTTTAAAATGGCCATGCACTTTAAGGAATTAATCACTCACGAGCAAAAATAGAGGAACATTTATTGGAACATTTTTTTAAATTCATTTTGCATTGAAGTAAACCCTAATATAGTTGAGAGGTAAGTTGGAACAGTTTTATTACTGCAGCTGAAAATTAGTGTTTATTTTATGCATTCATTCACAGAACGTGGGCATCACTGGCTGGAACAACAATTCCTGATGAAAAGGTGAGCATGAGCTGCCTTCTTGACCTGCTGCAGCCCCAGTCCTATAAGGATAGGGAGTTCCAGGATTTTGACCCAATCACCGGAAAGAAACAATGATATACGATGGAATCTTATACAGGCCTAAACCACGTGAGCGATAGTGAGATTTGTGGCAGAGTTGAGCAACAAGACCAGTGGGATTGATCTCAACAGTCGAAGCAACTTGCACTATCTTTTGTGCATCTGTCAAGTGGTAAGGCAAGTTTATCACCAGACAGCCGTGATTGATGATTGACCTCAATTATAGCTTGTCAAATGCCTTGTTAATGGCACAAGTTGCCTCAATAATATTTTAAGCTTCCTATCTTACTAGACATTGAGACCTCTTAACATGGAAGTCAGAGCGGTCACTTGGTGACTTCAGCTCACCCTTTGCTGCAAAGGTCCTTCATGTTGCACATAGGGAACCCCTCATCCACAAACATTGGTATCTGACAGTTTCCAGCCTTTACGAAGCCTTAGGGAGATTTCCAGCCCATTTATTGCGAGATTCTGCACTTCAGTGCTGCACCTTGGGCTGCACTGGGACATCTCATTAAAATGTTGCAGCATGGATACTGTGCCATCAGGAACACGCAGCCAGCTGATGGACTGGACCAGGCTGCATGTCCAAGTTCTCATAATCTTCATTCACTCTGAACCCATCTAGATGCCCACAGCATTCCTGCCTTGCATAGCCTTCACTTCCCTTTTTGCACTAGCACCTGAGCCAGAATTACCAAACTCACAGTGCTGCCAAATTATTATCAGCAAGTTTGACATTGTTGTCAGCAGTCCATTGTCAAGTTAAGGAGGACAGCCTTTGCCCCAGATTGTTAGCCAAGAGGCAGTCTCAGATACCAGAGCAGGGCCTTGTAACTGGTCAGTCAGCTGCTCGAAGTGGTCAGACTCATGGTGGTCATGATAAAATGGGTGTGGATCTGATTATCGCCCATGTTGAGTCTTTCTGCCTGAATGTGAGCTGTCCTCCTCCTGCACTGAGAGAGGGGGGAGTGCATAAAGGGATAAGAAAGTGGGTGGTACAGCTACTATTTTTATGGCAGGTGTGAAGATATCTTGAGCCAGTGAGTAGACAGTGCAGAGAACAAGCTCAGTTGGGTGAGAGTGAATGAGAGAAGATGTTATGGTAGAATTTGAGAATTGATGGGAGGCGGACACAATAGCAGAGATATAGCGTGTGTGAGATATCGGACATAAGGTGATGGCATTTACACTGGCAGTGTGGAGAAAATCATTGATAGCTTCTTAAAGATGACACTGATACCAGGGATGCCAGTCAACTCCAGGATAGCCTGGCAGTGGCGAGTTGGTCTGGGAACTGACTGTGATAAAATAGAGCTAGAACCAGTTTCATTTGTTGCACTGAAATATTTAAATCTTTAAAACTGTGGCTCACAGTTCCCATGAGCTTAATTTTAAGAGCCTCCTTGAAGCATCACAAATGGCCAGTTCTGAGTGTGCAAAGGGAAACATCAAAATGTTCAAATTATCCCAGAAACTTGATTTACACTGGACAAGATTTGCATTTGAAATTTCTCAACATTTGTTTGGCTAATTCCAGGAGATTTCAGCTAATCAAAGAACAGTGGAACCCCAAGGCTAAAGCGTTGCTATTTGTGAATCGATTCTGTAATTACTAACCTGAAACCATGAAGATAAGGTAGTCCATGCACTGACCTTAAACAAAGGCAGTAGGTGAACAGAAAAACCATCACCTCCTAATTTTGAGCACATGACATTCCAACAGGAACATTCATCAGGATTCCTAGATGGTCACTGGGTTGAAACCCTGGAAACCTTGTGTACAAGACTCTTGATATACCTTCAATACAACTGCTGTAAAGATTCAAGTTAGTGGGCAACTGAGCATAGGCAATAAATGCTCTACCACGCAAATGTATTTTTTAAAATATTGACCTCTTTTGTTTTGGCCCGTGCCGAGTGGTGTTGATAGAGTCGGAGATTTACAACACGGAAACAGACCCTTCGGTCCAATTCGTTCTTGCCAACCAGATAACCTAAATTAACTTAGTCCCATATAATTTAAGATATCTGGTTGGCATGGACAAGTTGGACCAAAGGGTCTGTTTCCATACTGTACTTCTCTGACGCTACCAACACCACTCGGCATGGGCTAAAACAAAAGAGGTCATTATTTTAAAAAAGTACGCTTACTCCAACACCATATTTTGATGCTCCTCAGTTCTCCAAAGATACATGCTACATCTTTTTTATTTCTGTGAATAACAATGACTGTGGTAGAAGGTCATAAGATATGATAGGTACCAAAATCATCTTGTACTGTCATTATCTCTACATTGCAATCATCACAGCTTCTGTGCATAGTTCTGGCTCAGTGCCGCACCTACATATTTTCATTGCGGTGAGGAGTGAAGTAATGTGAAAAAGCACAGAAGGGCTTTTGCAGTAAATTGTGCAAAATATATTCACATAACAGGGGAAAGTTTGAAAAGAAACTGAAGGCAACAATCAAGCCATTATGGATACAGCTCAGAATAGTGTACACCGTTACCAGAAACTGTCCTACTGCAGCTGCCTGCCTCATTTTAAATTGCTTTTTTGCTCAAACAGAGCAATTTAAAATGAGCAAAGTATGCCATTTGTGCAAGATTTCAATCTAAATTGGCAGATAATTCAAATTAATGTTGAGACAAAGTCAGGACATACAGCTGTTGTAATTTCTTCAGTGGCTTGATATTTCAAATTCAATGTGTTCATTGTTTTAATGCTTTGAACCTCTCAAAAATAACAAAGCAAATTAAGCCATTTACTACAACACTAAACACTTTCAAACAGACAGCTTGCTTACAGGAAATTATTCTGGTGAGCAATTCTACTCATAACTCCTGTTCAAAGAGCAACTACTTAAGAAACATAGTGGTCCAGATGAGGAATAACAATTACTTATTGCCACAGACAATTAATATAAAAGCTCTAAGTTACCAATAATAACTCATCAAACGTCTGTTCCTTTGCAGTGGAATAATATATGATGTGGTGAACATTGGGCTGAATTTTGCAACATGAATCAAGCAGTGGTACTCATTCCTGACATGAAAGGAAAATGCCAACAACGATCTCATGGAGTATTTCTCTTTCTCAACAAAAATTTGAACCCGTGCGGCATATCCCCCACTCAACCATTACCATAAAGTCAAGGGATAAACCCTGATTCAATCAAGCGTGCAAGAGGGCACACCAGGAGCAACACCAGATATATCTGAAGATGAGGTGTCAACCTGATGAAGCTACCAAACTGGACTACAGGCATGCCAAACAGCATAAGCAGCAAGTCATACATAGTGCTAAGTGATCCCACACTAACAGATCAGGTCTAAGCTCTGCAGCCCTTCCACATCCAGCCTTGAATGATACTGCACAACTAACAACTCGCTGGAGGAAGACAGTCCACAAATATCTGCATCCTCAGTGATGGGACAGCCCAACACATCAGTGCAAAAGATAAGGCTACAGCATTCGGAGCAATCTTCAGTTACAAATACTATCTCAGCCTCCTCCAGTAGTTCCCTGCATTACCAAAACCAGTCTTCAGCCACTCGATTCACTCTATATTGAGAACAGTTAAAGGTATTGGATACTGCCAAGGCTATAGGCTCTGACAACATTCTGTTCCTGAACTTGCCGATCCCCTAGCCAAGCTCTTCCAATACAGTTACAACACTGGAATCTATCTGATACTGTGGAAAATTTCCCAAGTATGTCCTGTACTCAAAAAGCAGGGCAGCTCCAACCCAGCCTAGTCTACCAACTACTACCCCAGTCTACTCTCAATCATCAGTAAAGCGGTGGAAGCTGTCGACAACAGTACTATCAAGCAGCAACTGCTCAGCAGTATTATATAAATGATCTGGCTGAGCATATAGGAGGCACATCTGCGAATGACACTAAAATGGGTGGTTTATTGGACAGTGAAGGTGGTTATCTAAGAGTACAACGGGATCATGATCAGCTGGGCCAATGAGCCAAGGAATGGCAGAATGAGTTCAATTTGGATAAAGGTGAGGTAATGCGTTTTGGTAAAAGAAACCAGGGCACGGCTTACACAGTTAATGGTAGGGCCATGGGGGTGTTGTCAAATACAAAGGTTCAGATACAGAGTTCACTTGAAAGTGCCATCACAGCTAGTCAGGGAAGTAAAGGAGGTGTTTCGCATACTTGCCTTCATTGGTCATAGCATTGAGTACAGGAATTGGGACATTGTGCTGCAGCTGTACATTGGTGAGGCCACTTTTGGTGTACTTTGGTGTACTATGAAAGGGTGACAATTCTGGTCACCCTTCCATAGGAAAGATATTATTAACCTGGAAAGGGTTCAGAAGAGATTTACCAGGCTGTTACTGAGATTCATATAAGGAGAGGCTGGGACTTTTCTCCCTTGCAGCGTAGGCGGCTGAGAAATGACCTGACAGAGCTTTCTATAATCATGAGGGGCACAGATAAAGTGAATAGTCAAGGTCCTTTCCCCAGAGTAGGTGAGTCCGAAACGAGATGCCATTGGTTTAAGGTGAGAGGGGAAAGATTTCAAAGGGACATCAGGGGCAGCATTTTCACATAGAGGGCTGTGCGTATATGCAAAATCTGCCAGAGGTAGTACTGGAGGCTGGTACAACTACAATGTTTACAAGGTATTTGACCAGGTACATGTATAGGAAAGGTTTAGAGGGATATGGGCCAAATGCAGAAATGAGATTAGATCAGTTTAAGAAACCCAGTCTCCCTGGACGAGTTGAACTGAAGGGTTGTTTCCGTGCTGATGACCTTATGACTCTGTATCCTGCTCAGTGATACCCAGTTCGGCTTCCAACAGAACTACTCAGTTCCTGATCTCATTACTTTGTTCAAACAAGGACAAAAGAGCTGAATTCCAAAAGTGATAAGAGAATGACAGCCCTTCACATCAAGGCCACATTCCACCAAGTGTGGATCAAGGAGCGCTAGCGAAGCAGGAATCAATGGGGATCAGGGGCAAACTCCCCACTGGTTGGAATTATACCTGGCACAAAGGAAGATGGTTGTAGTTGCTGGATGTCAGTCATCTCAGCTGCAGGACATTTCTGCAGGAGTTCCTCAGGGTAGTGTCCTAGGCTCAAACATCTTTAGCTGTTTTATCAATGACCTTCCCTCCAACATAAAGTCAGAAGTGGGGATGTTCATCGATGATTGCACAAAGTTCAGCACCATTCCTGACTCCTCAGATACTGAGGCAGTCCATGTTGAAATGCAACAATATCTGGACAATATTGAGGTTTGGGTTGACAAGTAGCAAGTAACACTTGTATCACACAAATGCCTGGCAATGACCACCACCGATAAGAGACAATCTAACCACCATACTTTGACATTCTTTGGTGTTGACATCACTGAATCTCCACTGAACATCCATGGGGTTACCATTGACCAGAAATTCAACTGACCTCACCATAAAATCAGCGGCTATAAGAGCAGGTTGGAGGCTAGGAATACTGCTATGATTAACTCACCTCCCAAAGCCCATCACCATCTACAAGGCACAAGTCAGGAGTAAAATGGAATATTCCCCACTTGTCTGCATGGGTGCAGCTCTAATAACAGACACCATCCAGAACAAAGCAGCCTGCTTGATTTGCACTATATACATTCCCTCCACGACCAATTCTCAGCCACTACAATATGTACTGTCTACAAGATGCACGGCAGAATTTCACCAAAGATCCTCAGGTAGCACCTTCCAAACCTATGACCACTTCAGTGTAGAAGGACAAGTGCTGCAGGTACAAAGTAACACCACCACCTTCAATTACCCATCCGAGCCACTCATCATCCTGACTTGAAAATATATTGCCGTTCTTTCACTGTTGCTGGTTCAAAATCCTGGAATTCACTCTGTCTAAGAGCATTGTTGGTCAACCGACAGCAGTAGCTCAGAAAAAAAAGCTCACCACCATCTTCTCAAGGGCAAATAGGGGAGGCCAGCCAGTGACACCCACATCCCACAAGTGAATTTTAAAAAATCCAGTCGCACTGATATCAACAGAGTAAAAATAATACAACACCAGGTTATAGTCCAAAAGGTTTATTTTGAAGTAGACGCTTTCAGAGCACTGCTCCTTTGTCAAGTAGCTACCTGATGAAGGAGCAACACTCTGAAAGCTCATACTTCCAAATAAACCTGTTGGACTATAACGTGATGTGTGATTTTTAACATTGTTCACCTCAGTCCAACAACGGCACCTCCACATCATGGTCAACAGAGCAAGCAGCCAATAATACTGAACTATTCTCATAGAACCTAATCCAGTAACGTTGAATCCCATACTTTGACTTGTAATTTTTTACATGAAGTATATTGAAAGAAGTGATTAAGACATGCGCATGGGATTAATATAGAAGATAAAATGTAAAGCAAAATTAAAACATGTTGAATATCTTGTCATGGTGGTGAAATTTCATAGAATTATGAAAGGGTTATAGCACAGAAGGAGGCTATCCATCCCATTAAACCTATCTTAGTTCCCTGCAATAGCAACGCAGCTAATTCCACTCCCCTTCCCTTCGCCTGCAGCTCTGCAAAATTTTATGCTTCAGTTCTTTTTTTGACATCCATCATTACATAAGCCTCCACCACACTCTTTAACAGTGCATCACAGATGCTGCAAAGGAATGTTACTCCTCATGTCGAGTTGGTTTTATTGCCATATACCAGAAGTCAATGTCGTCTGATTTCCAACCAATGGGGAACAGTTTCTCCCTATCTATTTTGTCCAGCCCCTTCATGATTTTGAGCATCTCTATAACTTCCCTCAAATTAAACCCCTCGACCTTCTCTTCTCTGAGGAAAAGAGCTTGGAACAAGAACTTTATAAAGGTTCACCACACCTTCTGTGCTTTTGTACTCTCCGCCCCTCGCCATAAAGCCCGCTATTCTGTATGCCTTATTAACCATTATCTCAATCTGTCCTGTCAGCTTCAACAACTAGGCACATATAGGTTACAGAGGCCCAATTCCCTTGGCTCCAAAACCCATTTTAGAACTGCATCCTTTATGTTTCTTCACCTCTCCCAATTCTTCTCAGCAAAATATCACCTCATGCTTCTGTATATTAAATTTCCTCTGTCACATGTTTGGCATTTCACCAGCCTGACAATGTTCTCTTGGAGTCTCAGTATGCTCCTCACAGTTCACAATGCTTCCAGATTCTGTGCCATTTACAATTCAAGTTTTCCTTGCAATCTTCAGTTTAGGTATTTAATATGGAAGAGAGACAGCAGAGGCCCCAGTTCTGTACTGACTCCATTATCCGTCTTTCCCAGCACAGAAAACATCATTACCATTCACTGATACCTATCGCTTTTAAATATCTATACTCCACATCTTCTGCATTACTTTACTTAACCCTCTCTGTTACCACATCAAAATTCAATCAATTTAGTCAAACACAATTTTCCTTCAAAACATTTGTCCTTGGTTTCAGAATTAATCCACTTTTGTGCAACAGGCTGCCAATTTTGACCCAAATTATCATTTCTGAGTTTTCTACCACAGAGCAGCCTGCAGTTGCTGGGTTTATCCATAAGTCTTTTCAAACAATGGACCTGGGTTCAATTCCAGCCTTAGACAACAGTCTGTGCAGAGTTTGCACTTTCTCCCTGTGTCTGTGTAGGTTTCGTCCAATTTCCTCCCACAGTCCAAAGATGTGCAGGTGAGGTGCATTACAAGAATAGGGTGTGGGAATGGGATGCATGTCATACAGCCAGTATGGACTGAATGGGCCAAATAGCTTCTATCTGCAATAAGGGAATTCTATGATTTTAATTTTGCCCCATTCCTTAATTCAACTGTGCCTTTTTAACTGTGACAGCACCTTCTCCCTTAGTAAGGATAGACAAAAAATATTAATTTAGCATCTCAGCCTTTTCCTCTCTATAAATCACTTTTTTGTTCCATAATTGGATCCACCCCTCCCTTCCTTGCCCTTATACTAATTAGAAGGCTTTGGGATCCCTTTATCTGTTCGTTACCAATCCCTTCAAACTAATTTTCTTTGCTCTTGTCTTATTGTTCTTTTGACTTCCTTTTTTATGTATTCAGCCTGGTTTTTATTTACAAAGTCAACCAGATATTTGTCGTCTTTTTCTTCTCCTTTTTGTTCTCTCTTTCATCACCCAGAAAGCACTGATTTTGCATTCCTGATTATGGGCTTTTGCCTGAAACGTCGATTTTCCTGCTCCTCGGATGCTGCCTGGCCTGCTGTGCTTTTCCAGCACCATTCTAATCTAAACTCAGATTTTGTTTGTCCTACCTTTCCTCTTCATGGAAATGTACCTTTACCATCTGCAAACCATCACTTTTTGAGACCGCAATTTCCCTTCCCATGTTAAAGATGCCCTCCAATGCATCTCGTCCACATCCCGCCCTCAGACCCCACCCCTCCAACCGTAACAAGGACAGAACGCCCCTGGTGCTCACCTTCCACCCTACCAACCTTCGCATAAACCAAATCATCCGCCGACATTTCCGCCACCTCCAAACAGA
>NC_057742.1:19000340-19016943 GCF_004010195.1 Chiloscyllium plagiosum
CCCCACCCTCCTCTCACTTATCTCTCCACCCTTCAGGCTCTCTGCCTGTATTCCTGATGAAGGGTTTTTGCCCGAAACGTCGATTTTACTGTTCCTCGGATGCTGCCTGAACTGCTGTGCTCTTCCAGCACCACTAATCTAGAATCTGGTTTCCAGCATCTGCAGTCATTGTTTTTACCTACTTTTTGTAAGGCAGCCCATTGTCCCACACCATTTTGTGTGCCAAACTTTCATTCCTTTTTATACTTGGGACAGATCCTATCTCACTCCATTGAAAATGGCCATTGCCCAATGAATAATTTTTACTCTGGATTGCTGCTTGCCCTTTTTCACATCTAACCTAAACCTTGTAATATTATGTTCACCATCTCCCACCAAAATAAGCTTGTCACCTAGAAAATTGTGTCAGAAACAATTTGATCTGGAAATGTCTTCTGAACACATTTCATAAACCTTTTCCATTCTTAGCCATTTGTACTGTAACCAGTTCAGTCTATCTTAGGTGAATTGAAATCCTCCATGTATAACCACTGGATAGTTCTTGCTCATTTCTGTAATTTCCTTGTAAAATTGCTCCTCCATATCTGCTCCATTTGTTGGTGACCTAAGAAAATATAACCTGTAGTTTAACGGTACTTCAATATTTTACCATGAGCTGTCCAGGAAATCCCTTATCTCTGGCAACATAATATCCATTTTAATTAATATTGACTTCTTTTCTATCTATAATTACCACCTTATATCCAAGAATATTTAATGCCTATTTTGAGTCAACTCTCCATTATTGCTACAACTTTGTATTCTCACATGACCATCTGCACCTGCAGTTTATTTCCCACGGTCTATGCATTGAAATACATGTGCACCAAAACTATTCTGGACCATCAAAGATGCCTCACTCCAACTCAACTAATAGCATACTGCTACTCATTCTAGTACCAAATACCTGTCCTAGTTCTTTGTAAACCTTGCTTTTTCCATACTAATGTTACATTCTGGTTCCCAACCCTCTGACAAGTTGATGTAAACCCTCCCCATCCCCAACTGTCTGGCGAGGGCATTGGTGCTGCCTTGGTGAAGGAACCCATCCAGGTTACGGTCTGACCTCCTCAACTGTCATCCTGTTCCTGCCTCAGTCGAAGCAAAATGCTCAGAGACACAATGTAGTTTTATCTCCTTCATCTTTACTCCAGGCCCTGAAAGGAGAGAGAACTATTGCCCATGTACACAGAGACATGAGTTCTCGGTCTTCTCTTGAACAGCAGATTATTAATTAACTATATAGTCATTTTACAGGGAGGAGCACCCAGATAAGACAACATACATATTGATTGGGCGACAGTTACAATCACCGAGTGTCAATAATAAAGATTAAGTCATCAGCTGTTACACAATGAATGTTCTTAACCTTAACTGGCTTCTCATAATGAAGGCTTTTCACCATGTTAAACTGACCTTTTATATTGAATGCTTCCAATATTGTTAAATGGCTGTACATAATGAATGTTTTTCTACCTTATTCACCCATTACCCTTGCCCCCAGCACCCCATTGTTAACTGCATGTTCTTATCTGATCTGAGTCTTGCTCAGCTGAACCTCTTGTTTCCCAAAACTCAAAACTTAATTCTTTCCCTGCCTGCTTATACCTTATACACATTCTCATTCCCTCCTTTTAACATTTCACGATAACCGATGGCATTACCAGCTTTCATAAGACTCTGACATCCAGTATTTAAGCAAGTTATTGACAATAACGTACAATGGTTATAACACCAGAACTCACTTGTCCACTACCATAAGTAGAGTTTGAAGAATCCTCAAATGTGGAAAAAAACTCATCATTAAAGTCCTTCAATCCAGAGTCCTTAGTGATCACTCCATTCCCCCCAAGTTGAGTGGAAACGAGCCAATTCTCCAAAATCTCCTTTAGTAAAGTCCAACAAAGCTGATGAGACTGCCATCCTTGCAGAGTTGCTTCAGATGGAGGATACCAGCGCATCTTAATGTGCAGTGCAGCAGCAGGAGGCTAGGTGAATGCAGCATTCTTCGCTGCCTCTGCTCCCGCTCTGCTGATAAATGTAACAAAGCCAACTGGCTGTTGTGATGTTAGCTTGATCAGTGAACATTCATTTCCCTTAAATGATCGAAAGAGAAGGTAAAGCTCACGTAGTTTAATGTCCATAGAAAGGCCACTAACAAAACACGTACCGACCTCCTCTTCACTGTTGTTAGCTTCTTCCCTTTTCATGCTCATGACTGGGGAGCTGATTGAATCTGGTGGATCAGGCTATGGAGGGGCGGGCAGTGGTCCAAAGGTGTGCTTTACCTGTGAATGGAGAAACTCTAAAGAAGATGTTTGCTGTTGAAAGTATCTTTGCATTTCCTCTTTTATTCCCTCCTTACCCAGGTGGATATCAGTATGAAGACAGCCACATATCTAACTACACTAAATTGTGTCTGCCTATTTCAAACTTCTTTGAATTCTTGAAGTCTGTTACTCTGTTCACTATGTATGATGTTGTCAAGTTTTATACAATCCATAAACTTCTATTTGTACTACATGAACAATTCAGTCAATTATAAACAACAATCAATGGTCCTAAAATCAAATCCTCGGGGGACCCATTTCAGGTTATTCAAAAATTATTTGCCTTTAACAAATTGATACTTGGCTAATGTGAAAGCTGTCAGGAAAAGTATGTCAAAATTCTGGAACAGCAAGAAAACAACAAAATGTTTCCTGTGCTTTAGCAATTGAAGAGGCAGTTTCAGGTAATTTTTCTATATCTTAAATATTTGTGGGAAACAAAATGCTGAATATATTAAAATATGTTCTCCAAATGAAACTTCCCAAATAAAACAGTCGGAATTACAATGGTAGAGATGAACATTCTTTGAATTTACAATATGAAGGGGGCCAATGAAGTGTTAGCAATAATTAATAGAACTAAAACAGCTCTGCCTCAAGTTCTAATATTCTCTAAATCTTAAAACATCAAACTCAAAATGCATTCTTCGTTTGTGAACACTCTGCATTAAAAACATAGCAGCAGCCAACATATTTTATGCAACACTCTCATCTGGCTAAAACATGACATTGAGTCATTTTTTTAAACGGGCATTGTAGAATTTGAAACAAATCAGGGCTCAAGGCACTCAATCAATTTGTTTTAAGGTTATAAGTTTGATAATTTTAAAAAGAACATAATGTCGTATAATTTCAATGTAACAACAAAATCTGCCCCATTTCATATCCCACAAAATACATTGAATTGAGATCCTGATTCAAACAAGACAAAATAATTACTTAAGGGATTTCCCAAACCAATATTTTAACAAACCAACATTTTGAAATATCAAACACTCTCAGCACGGCACAATTTACATTGGAACTTTCCTTTTTCATCCCAAGTATTGGTACAACCTTAATTTCAGCATTTTCTTTATTTCACATCCTCTCACTGAAATTACACTTATAAAATGAGAAAGCCCTCACAGCAGACCACATAGCGCCGCAGTCCAAGCCACTCTCTTCCATCAGAGCAAAGAATCGCAGAGTCTCAAATTTCACCACTAGGGACTTTAACCCCTTCCTCACTTTACTCCACATGGGGGCTCGAACCCCAATTAAACACAGAGAACTCGAATCTCATGTAAACACAGAGAAATCAAATCCCACTTAAACACAGAGATTGAACCTCACTTAAACAGAGAGAGCTCGAACCCCAGCACAGCACAGAGGAGTGGAACCTCAAATTAACCCATCCAGGGGACACGAACGCCAATACAGGGCAGAGGACACAAACCTCTGTCTGCCAGTGTGTTTGCAAAACTGTGTCGCTCAACTGAACAAATTACCATTTGAGGAGTACATAGAATAGAGAGTGATCGGACGAGAGAACCGTCTCCGGCACACAGGAATAGCGAGAGGGACCAAGATATAAAATCTTACCTTGTGGGCCCATCTGTCTCAAGACACCGATGTTCCAGGTGACAGCTAACACCGTCCAATTATAACTTATCTACCCATTCGGATCCTGCCGACTATGCCAATATTGTCATTCCGTTCCCACCTCAGTCAAAGCAAAATGCTCAGAGACACAGTATACCTTTATGTCCTTCATCTTTCTCCCAACCCCTGGAGGGAGAGAGAACTATCGCCCATGTGCACAGAGACATGAGTTATCAGTCTTCGCTTGAACAGCAGATTCTTAATGAATTATATAGTCATTTTAAAGGGAGGAGCATCCAGATAAGGTAACATACATATTGATTGGGTCACAGTTACAATCAATGAGTGTCAATAGTAAAGATTAAGTCATCTGCTGTTACACAATGAATGTTCTTAACCTTAACGGGCTTTCTAAAATTAGTACTTTTCCCCTTGTTAAAATGACCTTCCATGCTTCCAATATTGTTAAATGGCTCTACATAATGAATGCTTTTCCACCTTGTTAACTCATTACCCTTGCCTCCAGCACCCTATTGTTAAATGCAAGTTCTTATCTGATCTGAGTCTTGCTCAGCTGAACCTCTTGTTACACAAAACTCAAAACTTAACTTTTTCCCTGCCTGCTTATACCCTATACACATTCTCAGAATGACCTATCCCAATGTTCCAAGAATCTGAAGCCTTTCTCTCAAATTACACACTCACATGCTCTATTCTACGGTTCTAAACTCACTAGTACATGGCACCTGGAGCAATTTGGAGGTGACTATTATTGACCCAAATACTGAGAATGCTGGAAAGCTTAAATAAAAACACAAAATGCTAGAATTCAGCAGATCTGGCTGCAGGTGGGATGATGCAGAGCCACTGGGTATTCCTTGAGTGTTATTTTCTTGCTACCTCTAATGTCCTATTTGCCAGCTCCCTAAATGCTGTGAGCCTTATTCTTCTTTCTTCCTACATTATTGACGACAATATGGACCACAACCATACATGCTCACTTTCTGTCTCTCTCTTCAGCTATTTTGGCAGGCATACAGTGGCATCCATAATCTTAGCACCAGGGGAGCAATATGTGGTTATCCTGAATTCATGTCTGCAGACTCAGAAATGCCTGTCTGTTTCCCTCACTATAGAATCCTCAAACACTACTGTGCTCCCCATCCTCGACTTGGCTCCAGCTGCACTCCCCAGATTAACCAGCATTCTTACTTGTATTCAGAGCTGAATACTGATTTGAGAATAAGAGACATTCAGATGACCCCCCCGACAGACTCTCCTTTTACAGTCTGTTAGTCACCTCTCCCCTCTCTGCCTGCAACCCATTAGGCTGTCGGGTGAAGATCACGGGAAATGAGGTGTTACGTCTCATTGCAACTCATCTCTTATGCTCTTTGGCCAAGCACAGACAGCCAATGTTCACAGTTTCACCCTTTATTACGATCACAAAGCTGGGCAATTCGTGCCACCTCGTATGTGCAAAGTATTATTTACAAAATAAGGACATGCAGGGCATTTGGCTAGGTGAAGAAAATAAATTCAGATGCATGTTATTTTAAAATGAAACAAAAATTGAACACAGGTTAAGAAGGGAGAGAAGATGCTTCCCTTTCAAGCCTTCCCTTTTGTTGTAAAGACAATATTTTCTGTATTTTGGTTTGGTTTCTAATGGAAAAGGACTGTTTTAAAGCCAAGGACAGTGGATGCATTGCTGCACGTTTAAATGAGTTACTGAAACTCATTCTGTCTGCTCTTTACACTGCTGCTTTATTCCAGCAGTTTTGGTGTGTGTGTGGTGGTGGTGCGGGGGTGGGGGGGTGGGGTGGGGGGAAGGAGGAGCTGGGGTTTATGGATGGCACAGCATCAGGGTGTGAGTGCAGAGTGAGATTGGATGAGCAACAAGTGGCTGGTTTGTGCAATTGTGACCAAACATGGATGTCAAAGGTCATTCGCCTGACGACAACTCTGATTGACTCCTGAGTGGCTGAAGAGCTTGTGCATGTGCACAATGCAGGGAGAAGCCGCCAAACTGAAAGAAAGGCAGGTTGTGGATGTCTCCCACCAGTTGCTCTAAGTGGTTTCCATTAACACAACTAAGAGACTTTGTATTTAGTGTACCAATTACCCTGTGCCTACTGTGAAAAACTGAAAGAAACTAGAGAAAGGAGACTGAAGAACAAAAATCCTAGCGAGCCAAAAATAAACACTTCAACGAACCTGTGGATTAGTGCTTTTGTACTGCATTTCCCCATTCTTATTTTCTCTCTACTCTTAAAACTTTCTTTTTTGTTTGTCTGTGCCTGTCTGTATATGTGTAGGAAGCTTTAATAAAGGGTTAGAGTTTTGACTAATAAAGCCAAATGTTGATCAATTATAGATGGTTGTTTGGGATCAGAATTTACCTTTTTGCAATAAACAGTAGTTCTTTAACAATAGGAACCTGATCAGCGTTTTCTGTTAATTTCATTCTATCTGACAGGTAGATCAGGAATTTCACATGCTTTAATTAAACCATTAATATTTGTGATCACCCTGCGATATGTGAAGCTTGAGAATTAGTATATTTTCCCATAACATCATATAATTCTATCCTTCTTCAGTAAGGAATGTAACCACATCTAAAATAATTCCAATGAATTTATCTTCATGACCTTACCCACATTTCAGATATTATATATTTTCTCAGAAAGTGGCACATATCCTGCCTTTGCCAGAACAGTTTTTAACTTTCAAAGGGGCCAACTGAGGTTATATGGGAAATCTGCTTGGTTCAATAATAAAATCCCAACAAGCTCCTCAAAAAGATTTTTTAAGGAACACCTACGTCTCACTTTCTAAAGGTCAGAGGTGTGGCCATAGGCATTCACATGTCTCCCAGTTAGGTTGGTCTATTCATGGGGTACATGGAACATTCTTTGTTCCAGTCCTACTCTGGCCCCCTACATACAACTCTTTCTCTGGTTCATTGATTACATCATCAGTGTTGCTTCCCTCTCTCGTCAAGGATTGGTAAAGTTTATCTATTTTGCTTCCAATTTCCACCTTACCCTCACTTTCACCTGGTCCATCTCTGATTCCTCCCTTCCCTTCCTCAACATCTCTGTTTCCCTTTTTTGCGGTTAGGCTGGTGACCAATATCCACTACAAACCACCCACCAGCTCCCACAGTTACCTTGACTATACATCCTCATACCCTGCTTCCTGTAAAGATTCTAATCTGTTCTCCCAGTTTCTCCATGCTGGCGATGCCAACTTCTACAAGGGACCTCCAAAACATCCACCTTCTTCCTCAACCGAGGATTCTCCACCACCCCATGGTTGATCGAACCCTCTCCCACTTTGACTCCTTTTCTTCCTTCCCACCACAATGATAGGACCCCCATTATCCTCATCTCCCATCCCATCAGCATCTACATTGAAAGGACTATGAGTTGCCATTTCCCCTCCCCTCCCTGGTGAGCCTTCTGCAGCAACCGTTCTCTCCAGAACACCTTGGTCCACTCCTGCTCCATTCCCAAGAACACCCCTTCCCACCCATACCCCATGGCACCTTCCCCTTCCCCTGCAATAGCAGAAGGTGTAACACCTGCCCGCTTACTTCTTTCCTCCTCACTATCCAAGGCCCCAAAACAAACCTTCCAAATGAAGCAGCGATACATCTCAACTCCACTAAATCTAGTCTACTCTATTCGCTGTTCACACTGTTGACTCCTCTAGTCTGCAGAGATGAAACACAGAAACTGATTTGCAGAACACTTACGTTCTATCCACAAAAAAAGACCCTGTGCTTCCTGTCACCTGCCACTTCAACACTCCACCATGTTCCCTGTCTCAGCCTTGCTGCAGTGCTCCAACAAAGCTTAGTCCAAGATGTAAAAACAGCACCTCATTTTCCACTTGGGGACACTATAGTCTTTGGGACGCAATACTGAGTTCAATAATTTTAGGACCTAAGCACCTTCTCCCATGCCTTTACTCAACCGCCACTCACCAGGCTTTGTCATCACATCAGCTGCTACCACAACCAACCCATAATCAGCCACTAACTGTCCCCATTAACAGCTACTTATTCTCCCAGGCTGACCATTACCCATTCCTTTGTCTGTCCAACTGCTGTTCTCTCTCTGTCTGGACTCCTCCTAGCCCGTCTTCAGTATATATACCAACCTTTACCTCGCTACAATCAGTTCTGAAGAAGGGTCTCTGGACTGAAAATGTTAACTGATTTCTCTCCACGGATGTTGCAAGACCTGCTGAGCTTTTCCAGTTTTGTTTCTGATTTCCAATATCCGCAGTTGTTTTTTTAGAGAGGGACCTGTTGGGTACAAAATTGAATTTTCACTCTTAATTTCTGAGAACCCAAATGGTCTCTCGCATATTTAAACACAGCTGTTGGGTTTGCCATGGGTCAACTGAAGTTTGACTGCCTTTGTTTTACATCTTTTTTATCCCCCCTGGGATACACAGGCATACTGGAGTACTGGATCTTCATTGTTGCTCATGTACACTGGTAGCCCTGTGAAAGGCCACCTCACCACTTCAGCAAGGCAATGGCAGTCCTTAACATGGCTGCTACCTGCTGCTCTTGTTGGTGCCTAGCAGGCAGTTCCTGCCATTTGAAGACGTTCAGCATGAATTTATCTTCTGGATTATAAGGCTATCTGAATCATAAAATACCAACAGATGGGGCGGGGGGGGGAAAGCAGGGGGAGGTAAAACACTTATTAACTTGGGTATCAGATTCTTGTCATCACTTTGAAATTTCAGTCCCTGACGTTCAGATTGGGATGAGTTGGGATTTTTGCAGGATGAACATGTTTATGGGTAGATTTATGACTCTTTCATAAAGCTTTGTTTTATATGCAGAGTATGTACAAAAGAAAAGGGAATGTTACAGCATAAAGAAGATTTACTTTTGTAATGCAGTTGAACAGAATTATTTTTTGATATCATGAAATTATTGAGAAGGCTGTAATGTGGAAACAGCTTTTGCAACATGTTTGAGCTATGTCAAAAAGTATAAAATAGCCAATTAGACAGGAGAAATACAAGGGTTTAACTAACAAACAAAATCGAGGTGCTTTCTCATACAAAAGATGTTAGCAAGATAGCCAGAGGGGAATTTTTGAAATTGTAAATTTATTCCAATTGTTAGGTATATACTTCCATAAGTCTGTCATGTTGTGTATCATAAGTTATTAGGTTTCCTACACAATTTTCATTGCATCTCTTCTGGATTTTTTCTTACAGAATAAATACTGAATACAATAAATAATAGAAATGATTCATACATGCATGCACACAAGTTGATTATGGATCAACCCCCTGCTGCACAGTTGCTAAATCAATCAGGAATTCATAATTCAGCTAAACGTCCCGTCTGCTCAAGTCCCTCTTAACTTTTGATCTGCCAAATTCAAATTGATAACCACTGGTGCAACGCAGAGAAAATTCAAATTCTGCTTTTATCCCTCAAGTTAAATCACTATACTGGTTTATTCTCCATCTGGGTTGCTTCAATATCTCCAGAAGCTAACTTGTATCATTACATCTTTGCAGCAGTTTGAATTAAATGGAATGCTGCTTTTAAGAAGTTGATAGCCTCCTAATAATACCATATAGGGAATACAATGGATGCAAAACTGGCTGTGAAATGGAGCACTGTACCAGAGAGGAGAAACTCAACCAACTGACTAAAAACAATGTCCCTCTCAGTTTTCAATCTGACAAAGAGCCTTTTAAATCTTGTACTATTCAGTTCCTGGTTACAAACAGGGCCTGAATAATATAATGCAGTTCTATTCTTTGGCAAAGGATAGTGGGGATTGTATCCAAGGCAGAATAAGAGTGGAGAAAAAAGATCATGGCATTAAACTCCTTCTTATTTCTAGACGAATTTACTTATACACTTTTTCTGTTATAAGACAACAACATGCAGTAAAACACCACAAATGGCTTAACAGGGAATTGTCAATTAAAAGTTGACATCAAACAATATAATATGATATTGGGGAAAACAGTCAAAAGTTTGTGAAAAAGATTTTAAAGAAGAGTCTTAAAAGGAGGAATGAGATTCTAGAACTAAAGATCCTCAATAACTGAAGACACAGTCATCGACAGCGGAGCAACTAAAACCAAGGATATGTATGAGAGGAAAATTGGTGTAGAACTGCCATCTCAAAGTGGCAGCATAGGAAGTGGTTATAAAAGGGAGCTTAGGACCACCAGAATGAGAATGTCCTAGCTCTGGTGAATGTGGAAGAACAGAAAGCATTGGGCTCAATGCCATTTTACATTTGTGGCAGCAGGTCTTAACATGTCCTTCCAAGTGCCCTAATTACACTCAAGCAACAATTTCTTTTGAATATAGATATGCGCTGGAGAAACTCAACAGGTTTGGCAGGATGTGTGAAGAAAAAAAAAGAGTTAACATTTCAAGTCCAGTGATCCTTCATCAGAATGAATACAGCTGGGAAATGGTGATACTTATGTTGATACTACCATTTCCCAACTGCCTTCAGTTCCGACAAAGTGTCCATAATGCCATAAGATATAGGAGCAGAATTTGGCCATTCTGCCCATTGAGTTTGCACCACCATTCGATCATGGCTGATCTGTTTCTCAACCTTATTCTCCTTCCTTCTCCCCAAGACCCTTAATCCCTTACCAATCAAGAACTCATCTACATCCCTGTCTTAAATACACTCAATGACTTGGCCTCCACAGCCTTCTATGGTAATGGGTTCCACAGATTCACCACACTCTAACTGAAGAAATTCCTCCTCATCTCAGTTCTAAAGCATTGTCCCTTCACTCTAAAATGCCCTGGAGTCCTAGGCTCTCCTACTGGTTGAAACACCTTCTCCACATTCACTCTATCAAGGACTCTCAGTATTCTATAAGTTTCCCTCTTATCCTTCAAAACTCCATTGAGCACAGACTCAGAATTCTCAACCACTCCTCTTATGACAAGTCCTTCACCCCGGGAACTTTCTAGTAAACCTCCTCTGGACACCCTCCAATGCCAGCACATTCTTCCTTAGATACAGGTCACAATATTCCAAATGCAATCTGACCAGAGCCTTGTATATCCTCAACAATACATCCCTGCTCTTGAAATGAATGCTAGCATTGCATTTGACTTCCTGACTGCCGAATGAACCCACATGTTTACTCTAAGGGAATCCTGAACCCAGACTCCAAGTCGCTTTGACCCGTTTAAAAAATAATCTACATTTCTATTCTTCCTGTCAAAGTACAAACCCTCACGCTGTTCTACATTTTATTCCATCTGCTACTTCTTTGCTCACCTGCCTAGTATGTTCAAGTCCTTCTGCAGCCTCCCCACTTCCTCAACTACCTGTCACTCCACCTATTTTTGTGTGTCAATTGCAAACATAGCAACCATGCCCTCAGGTCCTTCATCCAGATCATTAATGTATAATGGGAATAGTTGTAGTCCCAACACTGCCCCTGTGGAACTCCACGAGTCTTTGGGTGCCATCCTGAAAAACATTCTGGAATTTGACCTAATGACAGTGAAGAAAAGACAACTTAGTCCCAAATCCGTGTGTCAAGTGATTTCAGGAGACTAAATGTAGGTCATATTGTTCCCTTGGATATGCTGTCCTAAGATTTTAGAAGACTTCTTTAAGCGGCAATTGGATAGGTACATGGATGAGTGCTTAAGCTAGGACAAATGTTCGGCACAACATCGTGGGCCGAAGGGCCTGTTCTGTGCTGTATTGTTCTATATTCTATGTTCTAAGACACTATTGGAGGAGCCTTGGTGGATTGCTAAAGTATGTGATATATGCTGCTGCCTGAAAGGATGGAATGAATGCTTAAGGTGGCGTATATGGTGCCAGTCAAATGGGGTCCTGCGCCCAGATGGTAATGAGCTTCTTCAACGTTGCTCATGCTGCATCTTTCATCAACGCAAGTGGAGAATATATCATCACACTCTTGACTCATGCTGTGAATGGTGGCAGGTCTTGGGAAGACAAGAGGTGAGTTACCCACTATAGATCTCTCAGCTTCTGATCTACATTTGAAGATACAGGCTGTTGCTAAGTAATTGAAGTTTCTAAACAATGGTCACTTCCAAGAATATTGATGTGAAGGACTCAGGAATAATAATGGTCTTGTATTCATAGGGGATATAATTAGAGTTGTTCTTCTCGGAGGTGGTCATTCCCTGGCTCTTTGTGTGGCATGAATATCACTTGGTCACAATTAAACTGCACGCTTGTCACATTTTACTAAAATCATTGACAGAGGACTAAAACATTGTTATAAAACCTAAATCTATCAACCATATTGTCCCCTTTTCAAAATAAAGAAAATAGCAAGTTTTTTGTTTGCATTTAAAGCATTATTAAATAATCCTTTCCTGTTGCATAATAATTTTGTAGTTATGGAACCGGCAGGGAAGAGTGACCACAAAATGCAACTTTAAGTTAAGAAGAGATTTGTTTAATACTGAACAAAGTAAAATATGTAGATATGAGGGGGCCAAGTGGTTAGAGTAGATTGGAAAATTAGATTTAGAATTAAGAAGATGGTTATGCAATTGCAAACATTAAAGAATTAAATTGCAGGAAATAAACAATTCCTTGCAACTCTATTCCCAAAGGAATAAAATTCCCATGGGAAACACAGTCTCGTTAACTTTGCTTATAGCATTGTTGGAAGTAAAGAAAAAGGTTTTAAATGTTGCTAAAATTATAGCAAACCAGATAGCTGTGATGGTGTCAGAATTCAGTAAACCATGAAGAACTGGAAGAGAAAGAGGCTAAACAACAAAGCATTTCTTTAAAAAAAGAAAACATTTCTGTAAATATGCGAAAAGGAAGAGATTATCAAAGCTTAATGTGGGTCCCAGAGAGACAAGAAAAATTATAATTGAGAATTTAATGCAGAGACATTAAATTAATACTTTGTATCATACTAAGGCCCCAGTGAGAATGAAGAACTTAAATAATCTAGTTTTAAAGAGAAAATAGAGTGGAAATATTAAATGGAATCAGAACCCAACAATATCTCAGGCTTGATGCTTAAGATTTAAAAGGAGATAGCTATAGGAAAATGAATGTTTTTGTTGTGATCTTCCAGAATTCATATGATTTTAGAATATCCTCATGGATTTCAAGACAGCAAACATAACCCCCAGATGGGACAGAGCATGAAAACTCATGGGAGTATAGGCCAATTAGCCTAAAACCAGTGGTAGGTTTTAACCTAACTATAATCTAACCTATACTTAGAGACCCAGCAACAGGGCACTTGAAAATCATGTATGATAAGGCAGGGCCAGCATGGATTTATGAAACACAAAATCAGATTTGCCACAGCTGTTAGAATTTACCTGAGGTCATGACCAACAGAGTAGGAAAGGGGAATGTATTCATGTTTTCAAAAAGCACTAGACAGGACACTACCTGGATTATTATGCAAGACTATCCCTCGCTCCCTGAGATCCAATATGCTAACATGGATTGAGAATTGGTTAATGAACAGAAACCAGAGAGGAGGAACAAAATGGGTCACTTTCAGGTTTGTGGGCGATAACCAGTGGTATATCATAGAGTCAGTATGTAGGCCTTAATTCTACATATCAATGATTCGGATGTAGGTGCAAAGTATAACAGATCCAAGTTTATCAATGATACCAATTTAGATCAAAAGGAAGACATAAAGAGCCAGAAAAGTGATACAAACAAATTAATTGAGAGGGCAAGAACTCAACTGATGAAGTATAATTTGGAGAAATGCGGAGTTCCCCATTTTGGGAAGAGTGACAGAAACAGAATATTTTGTAAAACTGATGAGAGTTTGGGAAATTTTACGATGGGGGGGTTGTAGGGGTGGGGGGATGTGGAATCTGGTATACAAGTTCATATACAGGTAAAGCAAGCTAATAAGGAAGAAAACAGCATGAAGGGATTGGAGCACGGTATAAGACTCAGTACGCCTTAGTACAACGATATTTAGGTAAAGAATAGCAAAATACTGCAGATGCTGAAAATCTGAAATATGAACCAAAAAGGGTGGCACAGCAGTTCATTATCTAGCACTGCTCCCTCACTGCGCCAGGGACTCAGATTCAATTCCACCCTCGACGTTTGTCCATGTGGCATTTGCACATTCTTCCTACATCTGCGTGGGTTTCCTGCCACAATCCAAAGAGGTGCAGGTTCAATGGATTGGTCATGTGAAGTTGTCCATAGTGCACAGGGATGTGAAGGTTAGGTGGATTAGCCATGGGAAATGCAGGGTTACAGGGATAAGGTAAGGAGGTGGGTCTGGGTGGGATATTCTTCAGAAGGTCGGTGTGGACTCAATGTGCTGAATGGCCTGCTTCCACACTGTAGGTACTGTAGGGATTCTATGCTGGGGTGACTCAACTGGTGTGGCAGCATCTTTGGAAAGAAATCAGTTAACATTTTTGGTCCAGTGGCCCATCTTCAGGCTGACGATGACACATATTGGACATGAAATGTTAACTCAGTTTTTCTCTCCACAGATGCTACCAGACCTGTTGAGCTTTTCCAGCAATTTCTGTCTTTGTTTCTGATTTCCAGCATCCGCAGTTCTTTCAGTTATTTTGTTTGTTGAAAATTGTCCATTATTTTTGTCATAATTCTTTCACATACTTGCAACACAATGATGCATTTCAATGCAATTTCTTTGTTATTCAACCAACAGTTCGCCAAGTATAAGGAAAAAAATTACCATTTTCTCCATTTAAAAAAAACTGGAATGGAAATCATTTTTGGCTTCAGCAGAAAAGGCTAGCTGACTATATCTCCTTTGATATTCTGGTTTATCCATAATGTTCAGATGGGGAGGCCAAAGAAAACAGCCTTTGTGAAAACAGAACATTTTGTTTCTAACGAATTGGGGAAAGTTTAAAAAAACATGAAAATAATCAGCTCGGCGTGACAGAGGAGACACTGGAGACACAATCTCTGCTGAACTGATGTCAAGTAAATCAAGACAAATCATCAAATGCACCCGAAAGCTAGTGCTTCCAAATAGACCTGTTGGATTATAACCTGGTGTTGTGTGACTTTTAAACTTTAACACCAGCAAATAATGATGTGTTGAAAACAAAGCTGGCAAAACTTGGAGGAGGAAAGACGAAGTGAAGTAAGGACTTCTCATGTTTCGATGTAGTTAGTAGTGGGAATAAAAGACTGAATTTGACATCTAACAATTAATGCAGAAAAAAGAGCATGGCTGAAGAGGGGGGTCTTTTTAGAATACCATATTTTCAACTGAAGAACAAAAACAGCTCTTGTTACTCGGAAAGATGATCGAAGTATTAACCACAATGGTGATGGTATTGGTGTAGACAGTGAGACATTAAAGTTAATGCTAGAGGTGGACAACAGGGAAAAAAAATGATCAGGCACTAACATTTTCCTTATGGCATGAGCCTTTCCCCTTGCCTGAGGTGTAGTGACCCTCAGGTTAAACCACCACCACTTGTCTCTCTCATGTTACAGCAGCCCTCTGATCCAGTGGATCTATGGTGACTTGACCTTTACAACTTGTCCAGGTTACAAATATATACTAGAGGATATTCAGACATGGAAGACTTCAACAGACTTAGACTTTATCAGGAATTACATGCTGTTGCACAGAAAAGGTGTTGGGGGTGGCATACATTACATTAGAGAACATATGGGTGCTCCATTTCAGGCTAAAAGGTACAGCCAGGCAGAAAGATGAGTAGATGCATTCATAGAATCACAAAAGTGCCGCAACACAGAAGATTACACGTGCTGCAACTGACAGGGTACTCTTTGTTGTCCAGTACTTCCCAGGAGCTGAAAAACTATGCCATGTTCATCATGACCTGCAACACATTATCAATGAGGATGAGCACCTCACCAAGACCTTCCCCACACCTCCACAGCTTACCTTTAAACAACCGCCAAACCTCAAACAGATCATTGTTCGTAACAAGCTGCCCAGCTCTCAGGACAACTCCATACAACCCTGTCATGGTAGGCACTGCAAGACGTGTCAGAGTGTGGACATAGATACCACTATTACGCGTGGGGACACCTCCCTCCTTGTACATGGCAGGTACTCATGTGACTCAGCCAACGTTGTTATCTTATATGTTGCAGGCAAGGATGCCCGGAGGCATGGTACATTGGGGAAACCGAGCAAAGGCTACAGCAACGGATGAATGGGCACCGCACAACAATCAACAGACAGAAGTCTTCCCTCCCAGTTGGGGAACACTTCAGCGGTCCAGGACATTCGACCTCGGACCTTCAAGTGACCATCCTCCAAGGCGGACTTCAGGACAGGCAGCAGCAAGAAGTGGGCGAGCAGAGGCTGATAGCCATAGGGAGGGCCTCAACCGGGACCTTGGGTTCATGTCACACTACAGGTGATCACCATTGCACTGTACACACACACACAGACGCTCCTACACACACACACTCCTATATACACACATACACACAGACACACGTATACACGGACACTCACACACACCTTGCAGACTCACACACTCCCACACTCACACATGCACCCCCTCACAGATTTAAGACACTCTACACTCACATACACACACATATACACTCTCTCTCACAGACACTCACAACTCCCCAAACCACCCCCACCCCTAC
>NC_057742.1:19017508-19095302 GCF_004010195.1 Chiloscyllium plagiosum
CCCCAGGTCATCTCCTCTGCACTGAAGCCACCTATCACATTTCTGACGCCCCTCCCCCAAGTCCCTCCTCCCTATCTTTTATCTTAGCCTGCTGGACACACTTTCCTCATTCCTGAAGAAGGGCTTATGCCCGAAACGTCGATTCTCCTGTTCCCTGGATGCTGCCTGACCTGCTGCGCCTTTCCAGCAATACATTTTCAGCATCAGTACCTGGTGCCAACCTCCTGCGTTCCTCCCATACCTGGCACATTATTTTTATCCAATAGAAGGATGAGATCAAGTACATTAGTCACTTATTGTACCGTCAGCAGAATAATTAAAATACGTAATGTGAAAGAGATTTTACAGATGTAAGTGCTTTGGCATGCTCGGAGATTGTGATAATTTCATATATTAATGTCAGTTCTTTCTTGCAATTACATCATTTATGACAAATTCAAAACATCACTGAAGAAATATCTGTAAGTTTCTCTCTAATGAAGGCTTTGACAACATTGCCAACAATCTGACAAAGCAATCCTGTAATACTTGATATCAAATTACACTATATTGGACATTTGAGAAAAGGTGCTGCGTGCAGTATATAGTTGTACAAAATAGGAAGCTAATTATTTTCATGCTCCCACGCATCAGTTGGAATGACATGCATACCACAAAAAAACCGTCACTATTATGCACACTACCTCATTATTCAACGGCAAGAATTCCATTTCATCATCTGGTCAGCTCATTCATATCTAACACAGCAGACACAAATGATTCCATTTGTAAATTTAACAAGCTTTCAAACAGTGCATTTTTTAATTATTCAAATCATTGTCAGTAGAGTTTCAAGTACAAATAAGAATTAGGGCAAAACAGCTGATCTGAGTTTAAATATTTTTATTAAAATGCCTCTGTAATCTACAGTCACACTGTCATGCTGCTTACATGAATTCTTGAAAACGATAGGAAGGGCAGATTGTCCTTCACTTTCACTGCCTCAAGATCAGAAGAACATAACGCACAGATTTCTGCTGACATTACCCTACACCTTTGGCATTTCCCAGTTTGCCAGTGTCCAGAATTGTAGCAGCTATAAACAGTAAGCATTAACCACAGCATTCAGGCTACTTAGTCGCATTTGCAGTCACCACAGATTATGTTACAATGATCTCATGACATTGATGCATAAGCACAGAAAACCTGGGAACTAAAACAAAATCTTTCTTCGCAAAAGTAATATCCTTGATTCCGACAACATTCCCACATTGAAAATCCTTAGAAATGCAGAAAACAAGCATCTGAAAATTTAAGGAGGCAACTCAGTACAGCATGCTTTTTAGAATGGAGATGGGAACATTTTATTCAGAAGTGACATGGGCAGAATTTTCCCATTTGTGGTTAAGTGTTTTGGTGAGTGAGATTCATTGCATGCAGTCCGCCACAGCTCAAAGCGAATTTTACCACACAATCTTCTGCTCTTCACCTCAATAATTAAGCAACCAGGTTCCTGAGGGGCCTTAGGAGAACTGCAGATGCTGGAGGGTCAGAGTCGAAAAGTGTGGTACTGGAAAAGCACAGCTGGTCAGGCAGCATTCAAGGGGCAGGACAGTTGACATTTCTGGCACAAGCCCTTCATCAGGAATGGTGGGGGGGAAGGTTCTGAGAAATAATTAGGGATGTGGGGCTGGGGAAAGGTAGATGGGAAGGCAATAGGTGGATGCACATGAGAGGTAATTGTGATAGGTCAGTGGGGAGGGTGGAGGAGATAGGTGGGAAGGAAGATGGACAGGTAGAACCGGACAAGGGGGGGTGCTGAGTTGGAGAGTTGGATCTGGGAGGTTGACAAGGTGAAGATGTGGCAGGACAGCATTCACCACTGCCAGAACCTTCCAGTACTTATGCCACTGGTGCCATGTTTAATGTCCAACTGCACTCCACTTCTGATGTGCAAGCCAGGATCTGTGCCTTGCACTGTGACACTCAACCATTATCACCTAGGATACAGCTCAGAGAGCAAAGCTTGTTCCTAGCGTCACAGACAGAGGGTGCCACTAAATGAGAGATAGAGAGTGTTCCTTCCTGCTGACTATCAAATGAGGCCATGTCACCACAGCTAGATAGGCCCTGGTCAGTGCCTTGTCCCAGCAGCTCAAAGATCTTCTATGTTCCTCAAGAGTGCCACCATCTTACCCCTGTTACCTCATGCTGACAGGTTCACCACTCACTCCAATGGGGCCACTGCATGTGCATCTCACCAAGTCTCATAGACAACAGCACTCACTATTGTATACATCACTTCCACTCAATCGCTCTCACTCACCTCATACTGCCTCATGACTAACCCTTCTTACCCTCTGAGCTTCTCACTCACTCACTGGGGACACCCCATCTCCTCTTCTGCTCCTGCATCACAACTATTTTGCTGTTGCATCCACTTCCATCATGCTCAATTGCTCCTTTTGTTTCATTGCAGGAGAAGTTGCCCAACTGCCTGATGTTTCAACAGCACCAATGACTGACTTACCTGTAATCCCGACACTGCACGTACATCACCTGCAGCGCTGACTTTTGCCTAATCCTTGGACTTCTGGATTCCTGGTCTCTGGTAGGTCAAAGCACCTGACTGACTATGACTCCAAGACTGGAACTGACTATATTCTTGACAGACAACGATGGTATCTCTGACTTACTGTAATCCCCTTCACCCCACTTAGGACTCCTCCACTTTGACTTTCAGACATGACCATTTGCATGTTGTCATGTAGTCCGCTGGCTCATACAGATATAGCTTTGAAATAGCATGTTGCTATACAGCAGCACGGTCCACCCCTTTTATTGATCAGTGCTCTGCACCATGACAAATTGCCTGCCCCTCCCTCAGTGCTAAACCAAGGCTGGCAACCTCCAAGTAAGCACAAGAAGTGAAGGGCCATAAGATGTTTTCTAGATAGATTCATGATTTAGATTTAGACATTATTGTCACTTGTACTCAAGTACGAAAGTACAGGAATACAATTAAAAGTGTACAATGTCACTACATATGGTGCCATCTTAGGTACAACTACCTAGGTCCAAAATCTTAAGACCAAGGTAGAAAGAAATAAAGAACAAAAGTTAAAAGTTAAACATTACAGACCTTCCTATCATTAAGTAGAAAAATAAAGAAATAAATCTAAAAGTTTAAACATTCCTGGTGTGGAAGTCGACCTTGTGGTGAGCATGTTGGTTTGACAATCCCTCTTTATATGGATGAAGAATTGAGGAAGATGTTGGCCATAGAGCATACAAGGGCATTGTAGCAAAGATAGCGTTGGAGGAAGGCCAGGGCAAGCACTCAGTGAGTTACTGCAGCCTACATGCTCTGACCTTCTTATCGGGAATTGGCCCCATCTGGTTTCCTGGGGATAGACAGAATTGGAAGTGGTAAAAATGAAATGAGATGGGCTAATAATGAGACACAGATCAATGGAAATAAGGTAGCTACCAAGCAATAGCAAGATTCTGAAGATGCCATTTAAGCTTAAGGTGAAACTCAAGATTTTTTTCTGTATATTACAATTCTGATCTTTTACCCATTCTCACCATAACTCCATTTTTCACAACTCAGGTGGGGAAAATTCCACCCATAATCGCTAATGTATTATACAGAACATTTACAGAAAACTGGATTTATTTTGAGGGCAAGGAATGTCCATAAGACAGAAATCTAAATAACACCAAAAAAATGAGAATGAGGACATTAGAAGAAAAAGAACCCAGAGTAACTTTCACAGTTGCTGTGAAATGGTGAAATTCAATGTACAACAGGAGCTGCTTGTGAGCATGGCACTGCCTATTAAATTATTCATACTGGCTCTGCCATTAGCCATTTTAAAATCATATTTTGATTTTTAGCAAGTCAAATCAGCGTTACTGTACAAAGAAAATTTGAATAAATGAAAAGCTCAAAAGAAGTAGTCAAAAATCTAGTTTTTTTTTAGAATGGGCCTGGACACAGGACAAATAGGATGGAAGCTTGGATCTACCTGATACCTTCTTTAGGAACTTTTGCCTCTGTGACCAATATTTGAAAGTTGGCAACGATGGTCACCATGCTGTGCTATCTGCAGGGCTCCAAGCAAAACAGAATTAAATATAGAGACATATGGCACAGAAGGAGCCATTCCACCTACTCTCTCTGTGTTGACTGCAAACAAAAATTATTATCCGACCAATCTAACCTTCCAGCACTTTGTCTTTGGCCCTGTACATGTGCCTTCAGTACATTTCCTTATATTTTTCAAATGTAACAAGAAGTTTCTGCCTCTCCCACACTTTCCAACAGTGAGGCTCAAATATTCATCACCTTCTGGGTGAAAGAAAATACTCAACTCCCCTCTAACATTCTTACAATTCCTATAATCTATACCTCCTATTGATCCTCTGCTAACAGAATTCAATACTTCCTATCCATACCATCAACTTTCTCTCAGAAATTTGTGAGTATTTGGAACTATTTGTCTCAGAGAGCTGTGGAACTGAATATTTGGGTATTTTTAGGAGTGAGATATATCCTTGATCTGTTGATCCCAATAATGTTACAGGCCTCTTGTAAATCTCCCGACAACTGCTTCTGCTGCAAAAAGGAAATTTCCCACCTATCCAATCTTTCCTCATAACTAAAATTCAACATTTCTTGATAAATCCTCATCAGTCTCCTCTATCCTCTCCAAAATGATCATATACTTCCTATAATGTGGTTACCAAAACTGTTTGGATCGCTACATTTGGCACAAGGATGACAAATAAGCAGCAATGAGACTGGAAGATAAATTTACCAATCATTACCTCACTCAAAGGCAGCATACCTGTGAGGAGAAGGGCTATTCTGATCAGCTCTCCCCTTCAAATGATCCCAATAGGGAAAGGGTAAACAACTAGAGATATTAATCTACTATTAGTGATGCATGAAATGGAAATATTCACTCTAGTTCCATAATCGCTTGAGACTGAGATTAAATTTCATTTTCTGAAATTGTTAAAAGCTTCAGCAAGCTAGCTCAAGCTACGTAACATGAGCGTGTTGATGTTAAGTGCATTAAAAAAAAAACAAGTCAAAAGTAATAGGAACAGGAGTAGACTGTTTGGTCCCTCATGTCTGCACTGCCATTCAATGGGATCATGGCTGACCCAACATTCCTCACATCCACTTCCCTACATTTTCCCCACAATCTTTGATTCTCCAACAGATCAAGGATATATCTCACTCTTAAATATATACAAAGATTCAGTTCCACAGCTCTCTGTGACAAATAGTTCCAAATACTCGCAACTTTCTGAGAGAAGAAATTCCTCCTCATCTCAATCTTAAATTGGCACCCATTTATTTTGAGACTATCCACTCTGGTCCTGGACACTCCCATGAGGGGAAACATCCTTTCAGCATTTTCCCTGTGAAGTCCCTTACACAACACTTTTCATATCCTCACATTTTCTCAAGGCACTTTCCAGCCAATTTATCACTCTTGAAATTCAGTCACGTAGCCATATTGGAAAACCCAGTAAATGATTTTATCTGCAAGTTTGTGCTAAAAGCACTTAAGTAAATTAGATAGAAAATCTTTGATGGCATTAGCTGAGGGAAGAAAATTAGCCAGAACAACAGGACGCTTCTCTGCTTTCCTTTGAACAGCACCACATTTTGTACGTGGACCCAAGTGCCCGGGATTTGGTGTAATGTTTCATCTGAAAGACACCAACTCTGATATACAGCCACCCACTCATCTTGAAGTTAAAAGCTTCTCACCTACAAGTACCTGCTTCAAACTAATGCTTACAAGATGGGAAAACACTGTAACCTTTGCATTAAAACCTGCCCCTGAAAGGGAGCCAAATCCAAAGTTTAGAGTTTGAATCTGAATTTGTGATTTAGGTTCTGAATGACATTAAAGCCCTTCATCTTGAGTTAAACTCCACATCTATGGCAGTTGAAAATAAAACTTTCACTTAGTGCTTTGCAAAAAACTCAAGGAGATAGCTGAATTCAATAGAACGTAAAATAGGGAGAGATGAAAAGCAGAATGCCAACATATTATCACCCATTTCACATTGTTGAAGATGGTTGACTCAACTTTAAAAATACATCATCTCACGTAGCATCTTAACATAAAGTTCTACATTTATTACTTCTGATTTTTTAATTTTCCTGCAAATCTGATGGAAATTGATTTCATGACTCATTGTAAAAAGGTAAAAGCTGTTTTGCCAGCAATATACTAGATTTCATTGTACCTCAGCAGTGAATGGACCTCTGCTGCATTTCCTGGCACTTGAATAGAAATCAAGTAAAAGAAAGTATCTACCATTCCTACTGCATTTATTCACATCATGTATATATAATTGAAAAGAGCAGGCTCAGACATTCCAAGGTCCTTCCTGTTTATTCACAGCATAACGCTAAGGCCAGCATACAGGTACATTTTCCTTCAAGGAACATACAATCAATCTGCAACAGGGTTAGATCATAAGATGTGTTAGAGCAGAAGAAGATCATTCAGCCCATTGAGTGTGACCTGCTATTCCATGAGATCATGGCTGATCTAAGAATCCTCATCTCCATGTTGCTGCCTTTTCCCCATAACTCATGATTCACTTACTGAATAAAACTCAGCTTTGAGTATAATTAATGAACCTCAACAGTCCTCTGCAGTGAGGAATTCTGCAGCTTCACAACCATCTCAGAGAAAAGAATGCCTCTTCTTCTTTGTCTTTTATATATCACTCCTTACTCTGAGATAACACACTCTGGTTGTAGACTTACCCACAAAGGCAAATAACTTATCCACATATACCCTGTAATGTCCCCTAAGAGTCTTGTATGTTTTAATTAAGTCACCTCTTATTCTTCAAAATGCTGATGAGTACAATCTCCTCAACCTTTCCTCATAAGACAGTCCCTCCATACTCAGAATCAGCCAAGTGAACCTTCTCTGGATTGCCTCCAATACCAGCTATACCTTTTCTTACATAATGAACTCAAAACTGGTCACATTATTCCAGTCATTGCAGCAAGTTTCAAAGCAAAAATAAAATTCTGAAATTTAGAAGGTCTTACATAGGAGTGAAAAGCTTCTTGTGAGTTTTTCCAAGTCACCACCGAACCTCCAACCCCAGATATTTGAGAGCAAAATTCTGCACATGCTGGATATCCTAAAGAAAAACATAAAATGCTGGAAGTACTCAGCAGATCTGGCAGCATCTATGGAGAGAAAAACTGAGTTAACACTTCAGTTTGATGTTCACATGTGTTCATGAACTGGAAAACCTACATTTAAACAGTTCCAGCTTACTTAGGGTCAATTCTAGTAGTAATGGAACTTCTACATCAAATCTATTTTCTCACCAGATCTACAAATAGCTTGATTCCCTTTGAGCCCAAAAGATCTGTGGATTTCAGGCCAAATTATAGCTATTGACTGAGTGTCTACAGCCTTCTGGGCTAACAAACTCAAAAGATCCATAGCCCTCTCAATGAAATAAAAATCTCTTCCCCTCAGTCTTAAATGATTGAAAGAACAAAGAACTCTTCAGCACAAGAACAGGCCCTTCAACCCTCCAGTTTGCCCTTCCAAACTAAAATGGTCTTCATTTACAGGATCTGTTCCCTCCTTATTTATGTATTTGTCCAGGTGCTTCTTGAATGCCGCTATTGTGTCTGCTTCCTGGCAGCACATTCCGGGTATTGACCACCGTTTGTGTGAAAAACTTGCCTCGCACAGCTCTTTTAAACATCCCCCCCTGCAACTTGAACCTGTGTTGCCTAATAGTCTACCCCTCCATCCTGGGAAAAAGCATCATACTTCCCACTCAATCCATGCCATTCACAACCTTATCAACTTCTATCAGGTCGCCCCTCACCCTCCTGTAGTCCAGTGAAAACAAACCCAGTCTAACCAACCTTTCTGCATGACTAAAATCCCCTTTACCAGACAGCATCTTGGTAAATCTTTTCCAGACCCTTCCAAAGCATCCATCTCTTTCATCTCAGCCTCAGCTCAACTTTCCTACCAGATCTCCATAACCCTTCAATCCTTACTAATTAAAGAGCTATCTCTCACCTCCTTAAATTTACTCAATGTCCCAACATCCAACGCACTCTGGGCTATTGAATTCCACAGATACCTGACCCTTTGAGAAAAGTAACTTCTCCTCATCTCTATTTTAAATCTGCTGCCCTTTATTCAAAAACTATGACCTCTTATTCTAGATCAGTCAGAACATGGGGCTGAACAGCCTATCCCTGCTTTTCCTTCATGTGACCTTTCATATGATCAACAAATAGATTTGTCAAATATAATTTTCTCTTCATAAAACTGCCTTGGCAAGCTATTTAAGCATCATTATCACTGCCTTAACAGCACGTCTGAGCCACTACTGATAAGAGGTTAAATGAGCTCTTGTCCCCTGCTTTCTCTCTCCCTTCATCATTGTACAAAAGGGTTACATTTGCTATTTTCCAATCTATAGGGACGGTTCTAAAATTTAGGCACTTCTCGAATATCTAAAGCAATGCATCACTATCTCTGCAGCCATCTCGTTTAAAACCTTATGATGCAGATCATTAGGTCCAACAGATCTGGCAGCTTTTAGTTGCATTAATTTCTGTTGTAGGTGTTCCTTACTAATCTTCAGTACTTTAAGTTCCTCATTGTCTGAGGTACACACTGGTATCTTGGTTTGTCATTGGTGAAAAGAGACACAAAATATTTTCTTACTTCTCGACATTTCCCTATTCTTCATTATAATTTCTCTTGTCTCTTCTTCCAAGAGGCCCATCCTCATTTACATTGAGACATTTAGGAAATTGTCAATTATTAAAGTAGTCAAAATGCCAAACAGTATCATACAAGATGGACGTGGGTTTCATTATAGGTGTCAGGACTTTATGTCTATTATAACTTTTACAATTTCAGCCATAAAATTATGACAGGAAACATCTAAATCATTGCAACAATGCTAAATGGTAAGGAAAGCAAATGTATAGACGGCATTATTAACATGAAATTTCCATATCTCCCTACTCCACTGTCTACTTAGCATTGCCAATCATTTATCACACTAAATGAAAAAAATACTGAGATTACAATACCTGATTTCCATGAATGTGCCTGCGGAATTATCCGAAGAGTCTAATGCTATGCTTTTGCCTTCACAAGACAATTTCAAACTAACTTATGTCGAAATAGAATCATTTTATTTTTATTGCAAAAATACACAAAATATACACACCATCAGGTTTTCCTTATTAACATTTGCTGCCAAATCTATCAGGAATTCAATGCTGCAAGGCCTTTTAAAGTTATTATTGAATGGAGACTTCATGAACTCAAAGCAAGTAAAAAAGTTAAAAGATGTAAAAGATAAAAACCTCCAATACTCATTCCAGAGACAAATCACCCACAACTCTGTGCCATACGAACATGTCCAAAAGCTGAATGTATTTGAAAAATAAAGAACACACAGTGGAAGTCCATCATATACCATGGGTATATATGTTGTATGCCATTTCATAGTTTTAAATCTTCACTTGGCTTGTTAAAAATAGGGAGAAAATAGAAGTCTTTTTATTAATGCAATTCAGCCCTGACACAGTTTCACTTTTTGGAATCTAACTTCCGCCTATAACAGACTTCCATTGTAGCAGTGAAACCATGATTTATTTGTAGTTTTCCATTGATCCACACTATTTCAATTACTTGGCCTCTGCCATTAGGAGTAGATACACACAATAATCATAAATAACCACTGGACAAAACACTTTGGCCTCCAGCATCAATCCAAATCTTAACTCTGCATTTACACGAGCACCAACACTGTACTTTCATGTCCTCAAACTAAACACTCAGGAACTTAAGAGTTGACACCGAGTTAAATGTTCTTGGTAAAATGTGGCACAATAATTATTCTGCAAGCCTGCAATTACTTGGTTATATTTAAACTAGGCTGCTTTCAAAATGTAAATATTTTGGTTAGTCGGAAGTCTAGCATCAGAGTGCCTCAGATTCAAATCAACTGAGTGATGAAGGATGACTTTGCCTGATAGTTTCTGTTCCCCTAACTCAGCATCATAGAACTGTGCTAGTGCAAACACAAGCCATTCAGCTCATGGTGTCTCTCCCAGCTCCATTCAAGAGCAACTCAGTCAGTCCAACTCCACCTGTCTTTTCTCCACCAGCCGGTAAAAGTTTCCCCTTCTTTTGAAAGCCACAATTAAATCTGCCTCCATTCCAAACCCTAACGACCTTAATGTGGCAAAATTCACATGCTCGATAAAATCCAGAATTTGGCCTAATGCACTCCATTGTTTTCACCTTTTTCACAAAATTCCATGAGGCATGAAGTCAAAGGTATTTTTAAAAATTGATGCAAGCAATGCATATGTTCTTCCAAACCTTTGCACTAATCTCCATAGTCTCATAAAACCCCAACTTGTATTGTGTCTTCTTTTCAGGCAGAAAAGCAATTTGTTCCTGTCTAATTACTGTGTAAGCCATTAGCGAATCTAAATGCACGTTGTGACATCCTGAGAGACCACTTTAAAAGCCACGGATATCAATAAGATTTCCTGGCAGTTTACATCTTCATTATGTCATCTTCCAACCTGTGGATATTGCATCACACGAAGAGGCTCACATTCACTATTTCTAAAGCACAATCTCAAAGTGTCTGCCTGGTTTTGCCATTTTTCTCCTCTCCTTTCCACTGTGTTACTTCAAGAATTTTGCAATACAATAAGGATTTCAATATTTTCAAATGTTCTCTGTCCCTCATCATTATTTTAATTTTTATTAATTGATTTTCTGAGAACTAGAGTAGAAGACTCCTCGGACATTACATCATTCTCTTCAAAGTATTAACAGTAAAGAAATAAGTCATTTGGTTGAACGCTTTACCAAATGTTTCGATTTTGTTCTCACCTCCTCCAGCCTCAACATATATCCTTCTCTTCCTTCCTCCAATATCCTCTACTGGCTTCCTCTGAAATGCATCTATGCTATTTGTCTCATTCATGTTCTGAAGTACTTTCACATTCCCTCCACACTCTGGGTAAAGACATTGCTATTGAGTTCTCCACAGGATTTATTTATAGAAGTGTTTGAAAGACCTAAACAGAGGACAGAGGGAGAATCAGTTCCCACTCATAAAGGTTTGTGAACCAGGGGGAGTGATCAGTAAAGGAACCAAAGGCAATGCGAGGAAATACTTTTGCACACAGTGAGATCTGGAATTCACTGCCTGACAGTATGGTGGAGGCTGGTTGTCTTGAGGCATTGAAATGGAAAATAGATAAATATGTGAAAAGAAAAATGTACAGGGCCACAGGGAATGCACCTATGGGGAGTTGGCTTAATGGGTTGTTTGGCTACCGTTTGCAGCACAACCACTCTATAATCCTACAGTTTCTAGCCTAGTGGATCAGCATTAGGAAGATGCACAGCAGAAGAAGAACCGGAATGCAATTCATATCTATAATAAAAGACTGATGGGATTTTTTTTCTCCTTGACAATTATCCCACCAGTGAAAAAAATTTAAACATGTGATTTTTAAAAATGTGATTTTATTTGAAAATTGATCACTTTCCCCTTCCTTCTTGAAATAAGAATTGCACTCTGAGGTACATGCACATACCCCTCTGTGCTGAATTAAAGCAACATACTTCTGGGGAAAGAGTGAAATTATGCTTCAGTTGATAGCATTCGGGAATATACATGTTGCAGGTTCAATTTCAACCTGAGTACTGAGGGAGTGTTTAGTACTGAGGGAGTGTTGCTGTCTTTTGAATGAAACTTGAACTAAGGCTTTGTCACTTATATAAATCTCATGATACTATTTTAAAGAAATTAAAAATCACACAACACCAGGTTATAGTCCAACAGGTTTATTTGGAAGCACTAGCTTTCGGAGTGCTGCTCCTTCATCAGGTGGTTGACAACCTGATGAAGGAGCAGCGCTCCGAACGCTAGTGCTTCCAAATAAACCTGTTGAGCTATAACCTGGTGCCGTGTGACTTTTAATTTTGTACACCCCTGTCCAACACTGGCATCCCCAAATTATTTTAAAGAAGAGCAGGGCATGAATCCCTAGTGCCCTGGCCAATACTTCCCACAATTAATGTAACTAAAGCAGTCAGCATTGCAGCATTGTCTTTGAAAAATTGCTGATTTAGCATCTCCTATAGTGCAATACTGCACTTCAAAAGTAATCTATTGCCTGTAAAATGCCTTGGGATGACATGAGGTTGCAAAAGAGCATTGGATAAATGCAATTCTTCCATTCCTTTCTGAACTGGCAGAACAGGATGATTGAATGCACGGGTGTGAGAGTTGTGGGGGGAAGTGGCCATTTGGTTGGTGTGTTAATGCTGCTGCATATTTTGTGGTAAAATTACCATAACAGTTTATTACATAAGTACATAAAACAAGAGAGAAATCACCAGTTTTAAATGTATGATTTCAGAATTTTCAAATGGGATTTCATCAATCTGGATTTCCCATTTAAGCTGGCTTGTACTTATCTTCCTCCTTTCTCTTCCAATACAGGTCTGAGAAGGTTGGGTATACCTACAGCTAAACTTACAATGCCCAGGAAACTGTTGGCATATATCACAGGCATAAAAACTCAGATTATTCTTGAGGCGTCAGTTTTCTGGGCTTGTGCCAGCTTTCCTGAAACTGTGCCACTTTCAAGGTTAACATGTACGTACATATTGGGTTGAGGAGGGATTTCATCCATCCCTAGGCACTCTGCCAAAGCTTCAAAATAATGGAATGTTCATCCCTAGAGTTTCAATTCCACTTAATATGGTCCACGTTTTCTGTTTAACTCTGGTGCAGAAACAAACAGCAGAGCTCCTGAATGGTGCCTGATATCACATCACTTTGAGGTGCTTTAATTAGAAGAAAATGTCCATATAATACAAACCACTGGAATGAAACATTACATTCATTAGTGAAACAGTGGAGAGTTTGGAGCCCATTATAAGGAAGCAAAGAAAGTCATCAACTACTGAGGAGTGTAATCTACAATATATAGTTTGCAGCAATTTACAGCTATAGGGTGGCATCGACTGAAATTTAATACCGTGTGCATAGATAGATACTTGTTTACAGGCATTAGGACAGAGTTTCAGCAGCAGTGCCTATATATACATTATTTAACAGTCAGCTCATGTACTGCAGGTTATTTAACTGAGGATTTACACAATACCCGGTGTATGAGAGAACCAACAGAGTCCACTGAACATGAGCTAGAAATGGAATAATCAGAAATGCATGAACTAACCCATTGCATAACGGACCCTTACGCCTGTCTGTTTAAAAGTGACAATCTTTCTTCTATGCCTGAATACTCATCAAATCACGTGTTGGTTCAAAATCAAAGAACACTTATGCAAAAACTACCAACTCAGTGAAAGATTTCTTGAGAACAGTTTCAAGTAAATTTCAATTTGTTGCTAAGCAGCACTGAGCTCCATTCTATCCAGCCACTAGAACAGGAGGTCACTGCAGTTCACAGCAGGGAATCAAAACTTGGATATTTCCTATGTCCAAAACAAGAGCACAAGCTAACATTTAACAATCTCTTTAGAGTAGGACATTTTAGTTATGGGACAGGATCACTTATTTTGCTAGTAAAATTAAGTAAATAAATCCCTTCCATGTAGTGCCAATACAAATAGGTTTCGGATGATTTTATTGCCACATGTCTTTTTTAGTGAGAATTACAGTAAAATACAGTGAGAAGCTTTCATATGTCACCATAATCCAAGGCCCCAAAGTTGTGGAACTTTCAAGGTCATTCTTGTAATAATTTTCAATGGTTAAGATTAACTTAGAGAGATGCTTAATTGAAAGACACAAGATTATGATACAGAGCAGTTGGTTCTCCCTGCTGAGGAATCTAGATCATGGGGTTATAGCCATAGCATAAAGGTGTCGAGCATTTAGGACTGAGATGAGGAAAAATGTCTTCGCTCACAGGTTTGTGAGTCTATGGAGTTCTCTGGTCCAGAAGATTGTGGATGGTCCATCACTGAGTACATTAAAGCCTGAGAGAGACAGATGTTTGGTCTCTCAGGAAATCAAGGGACCTCAGGAGCAGGCGGGAAAGTGGATTTGAGGCAGAAGATTGAGTATGATGGAACAGGATAGAGGGCACATTTTGCCTACACCTGCTGAAAATTTTTTAAGATCACAAGCGAAACAGAAAAATGTTGTGCAATTTGTCATTCAATACTTAATTCATGCAAAATTTTCTTCTCTGCAGTGATAAGGGAATCAACAACCTGTTTAAAATGAAGAGGTTAATGACTTCTTTAGGGCAACAAAAATGTATGCCTTACAAATGCTGGGAATCTTCATTCAAATTTTAGCTAATGGATTGTAGGATGAGATAGAAACCAAATGAGTAAAGCATTATAATTATAATCTTCTGACTGCACATCATCACTTGTCTATATAGTAGAATTTCAATTATCACCTCAACAGAGGGGATACCACAGCAAACGGAAATTGTGGATCGTTAATACCAATTTGAACCACATACAAAGGACAATATGTAAACATTACCAGCAATCCCAGCATCAGCCTCCAACAAAGATGATTACTCCAACTGGATCAGGTAAGTACAATATATTCTACTTTTAGTTCTCAACTCTGCAGCTGGGAGTTGGGTCTCTTAAAGTTAGAGAAGAGGGAGAAGTGAATGCTAAAGGTAGAATGTATTGTGCAGGGGTCCCCAATTTGTGAATATCCAACTTATAAACACAGTCTCATACACAATCTCAAAGACCCGGCATAGAAATATTTCCTGAACTCTCAGTTTTTTTTAGTATTGTTGTCCATTGTGTTCAGACTTGCATACAAATGGACTTGCAGACAGGCTCCAGATCAGAACCTGCTTACAACCTGGGGACTGCCTGTACCCAGTCACTCAGTGGCCGATACAATTGCTATGGTGTCACTATCAACAATTTTGCCAGTTTCCCTAACATTGTTACTGATACGGGATACAAACAATAGGGCTGAAAGAACTGTCTCAAAATTACTGTCATTTTTGTCTTATACCATTTGGGCTGTCTTAACTCCCGACACAATAATCAGTTTATGATCCAGTGCCATTTTCTACCTGGATTCCCATGATTTTAATTAGTCTATAATGCTACTCTGATAAATGTCACACTGGCCCTGAAAATCTAATTTTATGTTTGTGGATTTTTTTTTCCAAAACTTTACTCATGATATTTCAATTTCTATCATAATCCCATGTGCATGTCTCAATCATTTCTTTTGTTTTACAGAAAATTTTAATTAAGAATGAAGTGTTCAGTATATTTTACTTCCTTGCCATGGCTCAGTTGGTAGCAAGGCTTCCAGTCAGTTCCACTCCAGGGCTTGAGCACAAAATTTAAGACTGTCTTTCTACTGCCATACTGAGGCAATGCTGCACTGTTAGGACCCCATTTACCAGATGAAGCATTAAACCAAGGCTCTATCCACAATTCAGGGAGATGAAGAAGATCAGCGGAACTATTTTAAAGATTAGGGGAGTTTTTCCCTTTTGTCAAATCTCATAAATCATGTATACAAGTTATCCAGTAATTATCCCAGAAACGATATCACAAAAAACAGGTTATCTGGTTATGATCACACTGCTGCTTGTGAGAGTTTGTGTGTAAATGCCACATTGTCTTTATTACAACAGTAAGAACACCCAACATTACTTTATTGGCTGCAAAACACTTGGGAATATCCTGTGGTTATGAAAAGCACCACATCAGTGCAAGTTTCTCTTTATTCTAGTCTCCTATCTGTTAGTATACTCTGATGTGACTTGCTGCGACCCTGCTTGATAATATCCCTGCTGTTAGAGATCTAGCGAGCAGGACAGGCGACGTTTCGAGCATCAGCTGCAGTTCTCACTTTCTGCTGTCATCAACTTCACACTGGCATCAGGAATGAGACACCGCATACTACAACAGATCACTAGATCTTCTTGGGACAGTGTTTTTTTGAGGTCTGCCACAAGTACAGTCTGCCCACAAATTCACGATAAAATTTCTCAAACTCACAACTGAAACTAGATGGCATGGTGACTCAGTGGTTAGCCCTGCTGCCTCACAGAGCCAGGGGCCTGGGTTCAATTCAGCCTTGGGTGACTGTCTGTGTGAAGTTTGCACATTGTCCCTGTGTGTCTGTGTGGGTTTCCTCAGAGTGCTTCAGTTTCCTCCCACAGTCCAAACATGTGCAGGATAGATGGACTAGCCATGGGAAATGCACAGCTATAGGGTATGTGGGTGCGTCTAGGTGGGATGCTCTTTGGACGGTCAACGTGGACTCAATGGGCCGAATGGCCTGCTTCCACACTGTAGAGATTCTATTATTCTTAAAGGTCAACAAAGAAAAAAAGTATCAAATGAACGTACTAAGAAATAAATAGAAATATTTCTATTTAAATTGCAATATTATTGCCAATGATATGTTGGTTAATTGAGTGTATACAAGAGGGGTTTTGCACAAGGAAAACCATATATGACTGTTGGAGGAGAATGGAGTTGTCAACTGGTTTACATAAACATAAAATGGTTATGAAGAACAAGGAGGTGAATTATGCAAACTGCAGCTCACAGCTATCTAGCCTACAAAGCCTGATGACACATTTTCCATTAGTGCTTATATTATGCATGTCATAGGTTCCCTCATTTGAATTGTCTGTGTTTCGCATTTTAGAAAGGTCATTCCTCAACCCAGTTTCCTCATTGGTGTATAACACGATCACATCAGGGAGAATAGGAAGACAGGGCACATTAGGGAGAGCAGAGCCAGTGTATCAGGGAAAGTGGGGACAGCACATCAATTTTACACTAAGAAATATTGAGAACTGATATTGTGAAGAATGGTAGATAATTCTCAGAAATGCAAGTCTGTATGCCATCAGTCTTAAGACAGGAAAGAGAGATATGGTAAATGAAAGCCTAAATTACTGAAGGTTATGGGGAAAAAGAGTGTGTCTTCATTCCACAATATTTTTAGCACATTTTTTTCAAGTGCTTAAAATGCATAGGCACAACCTCATTAATTACCAGAACTATCGCTGTAACTAATTTAATGGCATTCAATTTCCTGAAGAAAATTTCAAAATTGATTAAATAAATTCAAGCATTAGATGTTATTAAGTGCACTGGTTATAGTGGAAGGATGTGATGATATGCGTGTAATGTTTAAAACTATGCATGTGCATACTGTACACACACACACACTTCAAAATCTATATGTTTTCATTAATTTCATCGTCTTTATTGATACATATGGCTGTTAACTAGAGGGCATAGTTTCAACATGAGAGGGGAAAGATTTAAAAGAGACTTAACAGGCAACTTTCTCATACAGAGATTGGTGTGTGTACATGGAACAAGCTGCCAGAGAAGTGGTGGAGGCTGGTACAATTACATATTTTAAAAGGCATCTGGATGGGGACATGAATAGGAAGGTTTTAGAGGGATATGGGCCAAATGCTGGCAAGTGGGATTAGATTAATTTAGGATATCTGGTTGGCATGGACGCGTTGGACCAAAGAGTCTGTTTCTGTGCTGTACACATCTCTATGACTGTGAATGCAGTATTTTCACACATGCTAATTAGGAAAGCAGAATCGACATACTATAGTAGCAGCATCAGCAGGAGAACCTAAATACAGACGATGTTTTCATGTTTCATTATGAACATGAGATTTTTAAAAAATATTTTAAAAACTGAATGCACACATAGACCAAATATTTTAACGTATTGTATGTATACAAATTGGTTCAAGTTTTTGATTAGCTTTAATTAATAACATGGTAAAAGGAAAGTGGGGAAAAACAATGAAGCAAAAACAATTAAAAGTTAACAAGTGCCTCAAATAGCAATGGTTTATAATTTAATGGCAGAATTTGATAAAAAGTCTTACCAAATCTAAAGGAATCTTTTTTCACATCAGCATGAAAGTATCCCACTGAACTGGACTTTTGAACAGTTATAAATGGGAGAAAGCATGCAGGTCTTCAATATTCTGTCAAGTTATTTCCAGTAATAAGCCTGAAGGACGACTTTTACTAGATACCAAATTTGTGGGATATATGCGAAAAGATAAGCTGGAATTCTAGATTCAACACTAATAGCGCCAACAAATAAGTCAGGGAATGGGTGGGCGGGGGGTGGAGGGGTTGAATTGGGAGGATCCTGTGGATTGAGGAGAATCAGAGAACACTCCCATCTGATTTTGTGTTGAAACAATTCACTAAGTGTGTGTCTGAAAGTACATTCCTCCAGGGTAATCAAAATTGCACACTCCACAGCTGAACTGAGTGAAAGTTTTGACATTTTTACATGCTATATGCCTCATTAAGCACTCGTTTGTGGTTACCCAAGCTTTATTTTTTCATTCCTGCAATCAAAGCTGCATTATCTGTAATGAGCATTCCAAAAAAATCTGTGTTAAGGCGACAGCTTTGTCCATTGTCGAAAATAAGGAAGGCAGGTTTGTCTTCTTTTTCTTTCATTTTAAACAAGGAAAAAAATTGTTCCAGTCGTAAGGATGGTTCATATGAGAGTTTAGTGGAACTGAACATGCACCACATATAAGGGAGCCTCATAATGATTCCACAAGAGGTTTCACTTTATTTATTTAATGTCATTTTATTTAGTATTAACGGGCATTGTACTTAACACTATTTTTACAAGACTGCAAATAGATACCATATTTATGAGCATTGTTAATGCTGTTCAATCACACCCTAAAAGCCATTTCAGTTTCAAACTTTGGATTCTCAATAATGTATAGCTAATTATGAGGGAGAATGGCAGTAAGAACTGACATGATTACGTCTTAAATGCCCACCGAAGTCACCCAGTAAACCATTTCAAACTACTTTCAAAGAAAAGAAGATCAAAATGCCTTACCACTTGACAGTAACCTCAGCATCAGAAAGCATATTAAGCCCAGTTAAACCTGAAAAGCCTACGTAAGTTGAGAGAGTTGTCTCACAGACATAGAGTGGAATGTTCCAAGAGTCAGAGTGACATGGGCTACTGTGAGATTTCTGGTATAATCGGAAGAGAAGTCCAACGAGACCAATTTGGATTTCAGGAGCATTTTACTTCCCCTTTTGTGCTTTGCATAGGTGGCACAAAGAGTTACGCATGAAACTATGGCAACTTGCCAATTAAGGGGATTTATTCCTGAATAAACACCTTGTTGATATTAGTGATGTTCAGCTTTCTATTTTGACAGACTCACCAAGCAAGCTAAATGTTGAAAAATTTAGATGTGAAAACTTGAGCAAGTATTTGGTGGATTCAGCTCGCCACTTACTCTGAGAGAACTCCATGTTGGACATTAGGCACCAAACAGAACACACTCCATGGGCACTAGCCACATTAGCCCCATATCCGTGGACATTTGATGTGTACAAGGCTTTAACAACCCTATGGCCAATCCTTGATCCAATCACTGGTCAATTCCACACATCAATGCATCAGTTCAGGCTGCACCAGTAACAATCATTGAAGTGTTGATACAAGGACACTGGGCCCTCAGGGACACACACCCAGTTCATTGATTGGATGAGGCTGCCTCTCTGGGCTCTTCACTCACCATCATAGCGCTCAGTCACTCTGAGCCTACCTCAATCCTGGCTACGTCCCTGCTTTGCATTGCCTTGCTGCACATTGCTGCTTCAAAAATACAAGGCTCATATTGCTTCTGCCTTGCCATTAGCCCAACAAAAAAAAGCAAGAAGCTGGTCATGGTTGTCAACACCCTCAGTCAAGTCAAAGGGGATAGCTCAGGGACCGCCAGCACTGTGTCTTCAATTCCAGTTCAGCGGCTTGACTACAGTCAGTCAGAGTCAGGATCCTGTCCTTATAAAATGGTGAGGAGCTGAATATCAGTCAGCCCCCTGCCCTCTCTTGACTCTTTCTGCCCTATGACAGGCTGTTTTGCTCCTGGAATGAGAGAAAAACTGGTATTAAAGTTAAAGTGAGTTGCACAGCTGTTACTTTTCATGCTGGTGGAGGTGTCCCCAGCAAGTGATAAAGACAACGTTGATAGTATGCAAGATTCGTGGTATCTGGAGTAAGGGGTAAGGGTTGGGTACAAAGTTCTGCAGGCAGTAGTGAGAGTGATAGAGCATGAACCTTAGTGGGAAGTAGGTAAAGTAACATAGTCATAGAGATGTACAGCACAGAAACAGACCCTTTGGTCCAACTTGTCCATGCCTAGTAGATACCCTAAATTAATTTAATCCTATTTGCCAGGATTTGGTCCATAGATAGAGCATGTGGTATCAGAAGGAAGTTGGTGGCACTTATGGTGACAGAGTGGAGTAAGTCAATCTCCTTTATCCTACAGTGTGGGGCATTCCGAAAGTCAGCTCAGACTGCTTTATGTCAGGTCATAACCTCATACCAACCTGGCATGGTCTGGACTTGAGGTATGAGGACATCCTGCCTCAAGGGCCAGGAAGTCCCTGCCCATACACAGGAGTGCCAGTTTCCCTTCGTCTACCACACCCAGGACAAATGTTAGGACCAGGGCAGCTCCAGTCTGACAGTGTTTGTCCAGATGCACAATGAACTTTTAAAGATGGCATAGGTGGAATGAATTCCTGGATATTTACTGAGTGGTGAATTATTCCACAAAGAACATATGGCAAAGTGGGAGCTGAATTGGACAGGAGAGGTGACATCGGGCAGGATGGGTAGTTAGTGGGGTGGATTTTGTTAGTTACAGCGAGAAAACTTGCCAGATCTGAAAGCAGAAATCTCTCCAAAAATCATGACACAGTGCTTCATAGAGTCATACAGCATAGGAGTGGTCCATCATTCCAACACGTTTGTGGTGAACAATCTACACTATTTCCACTTCCCAATATGTGGCTCAAAGTCTTGAATATTATGACATTTCAGGTGTTCATCCAAGTGCTTTTTAAATGTCACAAGGTTTCCACGTCAATACCCTCCCAAGCATTCCAGATTCCCACTATCCTCTGGGTCAAAAATGTTTTTCTTCAAATCCCCTCTAAATCTCCTGCCTTTCACCTTAAAATTATTTAACTCATTATTGACCCTCCAACTAAGCTGTATAGCTGCTTCCTGTCCATACCCCTCAATATCATAAACCTCAATCAGGACCCCTCTCAGCCTTCTCTGTTCTAAAGAAAATAACCTGAGCCTGTCTAGTCTCCTTTCATTGCTCAAAAACACCAGCCCTCACACCATCTTAGTGAATTTCCTCTGCACTCCCTCCAGAGCAATTGCATCCTTCGAGAGTGTAGCAACCAGAACTGCACACAGTATTCAAGGTGGAGCCGAACCAAAGTTTTGTATAGCTTCAACATAATCTCCCTGCTCTTTTAATCAATGCCTCAATAGTAAGGGCAGATGTCCCATATGTCTTCATAACCTTCCTATTAGACTGTCCTGCCACTTTCAGAGCACTCCAATATCCCTCTGGCCCTCTAAGCTTCCTCACGTTCTGCCATTCATAGAGTACTGTCTTGTCTTACTCCTTCTTCCAAAGGGCATATCTCATCTTTCTCAGGTTAAATTCCATCCGCCCCGATGGAATTTATCAATATCCTCCTGTAACCTAACACCTTCTCCCTCACTGTCAGCCACCCATCTAACCTTAGTGTCATCTGCAAACTTACTTATCGCTCCCCCCAACATTCTTATCGACATCATTTACATAGATATCATAAACAAAAAGGGACCTAGCACTGATCCTTGTGGTATGCTGGTGGACACCAGCCTCCAGTCACATAAACAGCCTCTACCACCACCATCTGCCTCTTACCATTAAGTGAACTTTGCCAAATTACCCTGGATCCTACATATTTTTACCTTCTTTACAGTCTCCCATGTGGGACATTGTCAAAGGCTTTGTTGAATTCTGTGTCAACTACATCAACTACACTACCCTCACCGACACACCCATTGGCCTAAAATCCAATCAAATTCATTAGACATGATATGCGACTGACTAATCTATAGTGATTATCCCTGATGAAACTTTGTCTTACCAACAGGAGATCAATTGTCTCCTTCAGAATTTTCTCCAATATTTTCCCTACCATTGATGTGTCTGGTTCCCTGGTTTATCTCCATCACCATTTTTGAAGACTGAAACCACATTAGCTGTCCTCTGGTACCTCCCCAAGGCCAAACAGGAACTAAATATTCAGGTCACAGCCCCTGAAATTTTGTCCCATGCCTCCAAAAGCAGGCTGGGATACAACTCCTCTGGACCTAGGGATTTGTCCACTTTTAAGCTTGCCAGAATCTCTAATAACTTCGCATTCCCTGTGTCAATTGGCTCATGCACCTCACAATCCCTCTACCTATACTCTGTACCTACATCCTCCTTCTCCCAATTCAGACACAACTCGGACTTAGCCAACAAAACATGCAAAAATACAGCCTGTAGTAACATCATGACATAGGATAATTCTCTTATGTATAACAATCATCCAATGGCTGACACTCCTGGACTCTCAAATGCACCAGGTACACGAGAGTGCTCCAGGATGTGAGAGTCATGGCAGCTGCCAGGGTAGCAGGCACACACCTCTAGGATGTGATCACAGACCACTTGCATATTAAACCGAATGGAACCTCTTCCTGTGGATGAATTGTCCAGCATTGTGGGATGGCCCTCTCGGTACCATGTATGTGCTTTAATTGGCATGCTGTGCCGGGAAGGACCCAACTATGTTCCCAAGTCCTACTGCTGGCCTCATCATAGGGGAACAAAATGAACCGGTGTGACCATGAACAGGTAGCATCGGTCACATTTAAAAGGTGTCTGGATGGGTGTATGAATAGTAAGGGTTTACAGGGATATGGGCCAAATGCTGGCAAATGCAACTAGATTAATTTAGGATATCTGGTCGGCATGGACGAGTTGGACTGAAGGGTCTGTTTCCGTGCTGTCCATCTCTATGACTCTGTGACTATCCTGATGTATTTGTGAGTGCATGATTGAGAGATCAGCCAATCACAGAGATTCAAAATGGCTGTCAGGAGCCTCCCTCTCCAATATCCAGCAAAGTCCAGCCACAGCATTGACTGGACATCCTGACCCTGCAACGCGCACATCCCCAGGAAAGGGAACACTGGCTCATACCCGAGGGCCATAAAGTTCTGGGCCTCCTATGCACCAAACACAACTTGAAGGGCCCTATAGTAGCAACCTCTCACTGAGCCAGCCACAAACCAGCATGCTGCTGCTCCTTGACCTGCTATTGCTCCTGGTCCTCCTGTGTCCATTTTCACTTCCTCAGGAAAGCAGCACAGCGACCAACATCCTTCCAAGTGGCCGCCTGGGATTCTGGATCACCCTCCAGTAACATTATCAACAAACCAACACTTCACCCCAGAGCTATTTTGTGTATTAGTGTTAGGGTGGTATTGTTGGTGATTGTATCGCTTTGATCATGATTAAGAGCAAGCCAATTAGCAACGATCATCAGGATGAATTTACCCTGTTTTCTATAGACGGTCAATATTGGAGCAATTAATACTTTGTTACAGTAAAGATGATTTATCAATGAAAGATGGTGTTGCTGAGTATGCTTGTTTAAAATCACTCCACCTTTGTTGGCTATACCTTCAGTTGCCGGGACATTATGCTCCACAATTCCCTTCCTTAACCTCTCTCTAAATGCACTGTAAAACGATCTTTCTCATCATTTGTTCTAATGAACATCTCCTTATCTGGTTAAGATTTTGTTCGACAATGCTCCTATGAAAGCTTGTGATGAAAGCAATTACATGAATTCAAGTTCTTGTTGCTGTTCTTGCTGTTGAAGTCAATGAAGATCAGAGCAAAAGGGCATCTACTATAGTTGAAGAGAAATGTAGCACAATAGGAGGGTGATTAAGGCAGTCGGTGGTCCCCATTCACAATACCTCCTAATGAAGCAGCCCATCTCTGCTTGCAATATAACCCTGACAACATCTATCTTTGGGCTGCTCAGTGACAAGTTTTGCACTGCAGAAATCTCAAGAGATGCACATCTGCAACAAGTGAGCAGAGCCACATCTCGTCGATAAAGTGATTGCCATCACTATCAAGTGTAGTGGCATTGACCAGAATCCAAAATGGACCATTCACATCAATGCTACTCCTCCCATTGCAGATTAGGAGCAAGGTCAGTGCCTCATCACTTGCTTCTTGCTAGAGGTAGTTGAAACTTTATTGCTGGAACAGCACAGCAGGTCAGGCAGCATCCAGGGAACAGGAGATTCGACGTTTCGGGCACAGGCCCTTCTTCAACGTCGAATCTCCTGTTCCCTGGATGCTGCCTGACCTGCTGTGCTGTTCCAGCAATAAAGTTTCAACTTTGATCTCCAGCATCTGCAGACCTCACTTTCTCCTCTTGCTAGAGGTAAGCAATGAAGTAAAATGTGGACCACGATCCCTATTCTATGCTGAATAACCAGTCATCAGAAAAGCTGGTGATAAGTATGTGATGAAATATTATTGTTGTGTAGTGAGGAGTTGGAATGTTATGACAACCCTTATTGGTCATATGTGTAGTCATGTGATCAGGTAAGACAGCTCCATTATGCATGGAGGCTCACTTACTAGAAATCAAAGATCAAGGTTCATAATCAGTATGTCAGTGAGGTAACACAGTCAATCTCACCCCTTTAAATCAAGCAGGCAAAATTTGAATAGCAAGGACAAAAAAATTACAAACTGGGGGAAGATTTTGCCTTGGATTTTTCTAGGGCACTGTTGTTACAGGGTCTGAATCGGAAGCCCAGATTTGTGAAGCATTTCTGCAAGAAAATCCTTTCCCCCCAGCAATTTTAAGTCATGTAATCCCCAGTTCCACAATTAGGAAAGCAAATTCACAGAATGCTGCAAGGTTAGGGTCAGTGAAATTTAAAAAGGAAATGGGAGGATTTGGATTTCAGCCAGAGGGTGAGCAGAAGTGGAAAACCAGTTAGGCACGAGTTTTCCAACATACAGGCTTTACAGACAGTAAGGCTGCAACAAATATTTCGGCTCCAGTAGGAGGTTGTGTCATTGACATTTCCACTCGAGATAAATCAGCAATCGCACAGGAGAGTGAAACAAACAGGTAACCATTCTCACAATTTAAATTCAACCCAACAAATTAGAAATTGCACAGTTTAAGGGATGCAGTAATCCAGTTTTTAACGTGATACTGTTTTCATAAAGTATATCCTTCAACCGGCAAAATGTTCTAAGACAAGAAATCAAGGCAAGCAAAAGATTTCCTTTGGGTACATGATCGTTGAAAGGTTGTGGTATTCTGTATGGGAGAGGGTGGCCTCTCCATTTATGCAGTTTTGTGCTTTATTTGACTCTACTGAACTAGTAAATACTTACCTATTTCTTTGTTTCTGATAACAGGCAACAAATATTCAGTTCTCTCCTTGAAATATATTTGAAAAGGATTAGTGCAATGAGGAAGAGGAAGGACATTTGCAAATCTTGGAGAGAAAAAGGGAGAAATATTGTGAAGATCCCTCCAAGTTAAGCAGAGGTGGTTTCTATTCCTTGCCTTAAATGTTTCGCAATCTTCCACAGCATCATCTCTTACAGCAAGACTTAAGTAGCAAGTTGAAGCCCAGCACACCCTCTATAACCTTTTCAAAAATTCCACTTTTGCAGTTGCAAACTGTTCATAGGCTAAAGGAAACGATAAGCCAGTTTTCTCTGCACGAGGGCTGATAAGATCAGGAGGTCAACCTGCAACAGAGAAGCTAGGTTTGAGTTCTGACAGTTCTGACAGATGAGTTTGACTCCTGTGGCTCTTTGTGCCTGTAAGGAGCTCTTGCCAAGCAGCGAGCAGATGTGGTGTCAGAATGTTTAGCAGGCTTGGAGAAATTTTGAAGGACCAATTGAGTAGGAGTTGAATTTAGCTTTTTCCAAATGGAGGGTTCGTGACAGTTTCAGCTTCAGAGCTGAATAGCACAAACCATTTTGCTCCTGCATCAAAGGTCTGAACAATGACATTTATCCTTGTCTGAACATTGTTAATTTTATTACTTGGAAACACATTACAATCCATGCCTGGATATTTGCTATTTGAATGAAGCTAGTGCCAACAAGGTGAATTTACAAAATGTCCTCTTGTATGTTAACGTTGTTAATTCTAGAGAAACCAGATCAATAATCACATCTGCTTCATCTTGACTGTGACTGCTACGTTCTTTTATGTGCCCTCCAACCACTCACAACACCACCACCTGCACGTTCTGCTCCAAGCCACATATCATCCTGACCTGCCACCATGTTGCTTTTCCTTCACTATCATTTGGTCAAAACACTGGAACTCCCTTCATAAAAGCATTGCAAGTCTACCTACATCAGATGGATTGCAGTGATTCCAAAAAACATCTCACAACCACATTCTCAGGGGCAATTGGGGATGGGTAGAAAATGCTGCTGTAGCCATCCCATAAATTATTGAAGAAATAAGAACCACTTCTATGTTAGAGAACAAATAAGAAACAGGGTTACAACTAACTCGGTTGTTTAACGGTTAGACTGATTTTCATCATTGTTTTCTAAATCCAAATGTTCTTACTATTCTAGAGTGATCATGAATAGGAGAATGTGAGGATTGCAGATGCTGGAGATCAGAGTCGAAAAATGTGGTGCTGGAAAAGCACAACAGGTCAAACAGCATCCGAGGAGCAGGAGAGTCGACGTTTCGGATCATAAACCGTTTATCAGGAATGTGTTCAAAGTTTAGGTGAAGATTTGTAGCTCGGGTGCTCGTTGTTGTGGTTCTGTTCGCCGAGCTGGAAATTTTTGTTGCAAACATTTCGTCCCCTGTCTAGGTGACATCCTCAGTGCTTGGGAACCTCCTGTGAAGCGCTTCTGTGGTGTTTCCTCCGGCATTTATAGTGGCCTGTCCCTGCCACTTCCAGTTGTCAGTTTCAGCTGTCCGCTGTAGTGGCCGGTATATTGGGTCCAGGTCGATGTGTTTGTTGATGGGTGCCATGCTTCTAGGAATTCCCTGGCTGTTCTTTGTTTGGCTTGCCGTATAATGGTATCAGGAATTCCCTATCAGGAATGTGGGTCAGCAATCAGGAGTGATTATGAATAGTAAAGGAAGGCCCCAAACTCATAGGTTCCTCATTCTTCACATTTGATTAAAGAGGAGACCAGCTATACTTTATTCCTAAGGAATGGGTGATACTGGCACCAGCAGCTACTTTCCTCCCTGACCGGGTGGAGTTTTTACGTTGAACGTGGACATTTGTCAAGCAACGACAATCTGTCATTACTGATGGAGCCCTTAGTTAATCAGTCCTCATGGTTAAGGGACTCAGTGTACTATCCTAAACTGCAGGGAGACTACTCCCTCAGTCTTTACTATCTCCAGTTTTAGTATGCTCTCTCTTGGTCTCTGCCTTGCCTAAGAGGTAATATTGTCTGAAAATTGCAGTATTATTCATAATACTGATCTCTGTAATACAGCTCCTCACTATCAGTTATCCATCCTTTCTTCTCAGAGTTTCAATAGCATGTGATTGCTGAACAGAATAAGCCAAGCTACTAAAAATTAATCAATTGAACTTTGATGTTTTGCAAAATTCTAAATGCAGTAACTTGAGTAAAATTAATAGCCATATGGATAAATGTGGATTAATTTAAAGGGAGCCTGCACAGATTTATTAAAGGAAAAATCACATTTAACTAACTTATTAAAGTTTTTTCCAAGAGGTAACAAAGGGTTGTTCAGGGCAGCACAATTTATATTGTATACATAGACTTCCAGAATATATTTAAAAAAGAGCAGTAAAAAGCAAAAATGTAGACAGGATAATCATGGGCTAGATGCAAATAGGGCAAAATACAAAGAAAAGTTCGGATGATTAAAAGTGGCAAAAAAGCAAGCCTAAGGGCTTTGTATCTTAATGCACAAAGCATTCAGAATGAGATAGATGCACTGAAGGTGCAAACTGTGGTAAATGGATATGATCTTGTAGCTATGTTAGAGACATGGTTACAGGGAAACCAGAACTGGGAATTTAACATTAGGGATATTTGGCCTTCCAGAAAGACAGGAGGAAGGAAATGGTGGTGGGGTAGTACTGTTAATAAGAGATAAAATGAGGACAGTTATGAGAGACGATTTAGGCTCGGATGATGTACAGTCCATTTGGGCAGAGCTCAGTAGCAGCAAGGGAAAGAAGCATTGGCTGGAGTTGTAGATAGACCCAGAAACAGTAGTCATACTATAGGAAATGGTATAGATCAACAAACAATATGGGCATGTAAATAGAATACAGCAATAATTATAGGTGACTTTAATCTTCATGCGTTTTGGGCCAATCAAGTTGAAAAGGGGAGCTATAATAACATTCATAAAGAGCATTATAGATAGTTTCCTAGAGCAATATTTTATGGAGTCAACCAGTGAACAGGCTATCCTGGACCTGGTAATGGATAATAAGGCACATTTAATAAATGACCTCAAAGTAAACGATCCCCTAGAAAGTAGTGATCATAATATGTTAGAATTTAATATTCAGTTTGAATGTGAGAAACTTGGGTGGAAAACAACTATGTTTAACTTAAAATGGAATTACAATGAAGTCAGGATAGAGTTAGCTCACATGGACTGAGTAGGTAGATTAGCAGGAAAGGCAGAAAGTAAGCAATAGCAGACATTTCAGGAGATGATTCATGACTCTCAGCAAAAAGATATCCCAGGAAGAAGGAAAGATTCTATGAAAAGGGATAATCAAGGAGAGTACAAATTAGATTAGATTGACTACAATGTGGAAACAGGCCCTTCGGCCCAACTAGTCTACACCGACCCTCCGAAGAGTAACCCACCCAGACCCATTCCCCCTAACTAATGCACCTAACTCTACGGGCAATTTAGTCTGACCAATTCACCTAACCTGCACATGTTTGGACTGTGGGAAAAAACTGGAGCACCCAGAGAAAACCCACGCAGACACGGGGAAAATGTGCAAACTCCAGACAGGCAGTCGCCTGAGGCTGGAATCGAACCCGGGCCCCTGTGAGGCAGCTGTGCTAACCACTGAGCCACCGTGCTGCCCCAGAAAGGAAAATCATGCAGGAGGCAAAAAGTCAGTGATAGCCCTGAAGATTAGGATAAATTCAGAATCTAGTAAAGGAGAACTAAAAAGATAATAAAAAGTCAGAAAATAAATCACAAGAACAAACTAGCAAGGAAAATAAAACCTGACATTAAGAGGTTCCTTAAATATACAAAAAGGAAAAGAGAGGTTGAAGTGCCCTTTAGAAAATGAATCTGAGGAGATAGTTCTGGTGAACAAGGAAATGGCAGAGGAGTTAAACAAATACTTTGCATCAGTGGAAAATACTTTGAACATCTCATTAACACTAAAGAATACCAGGAAGGACTTAAGTACCATCACTATCACTAAAGAAGTAGTTTTAAACAAATCAATGGAGCTAAAGGTAGATAAATCCCTTTGTTTCCAGGCTTGTATCCTAGCATCCAAAAATAAGTAGCTGCACAGAGATAGTGGATGCATTGGTTGTAATTTTACAAATATCCTTGGATTGTAGAGAAGTACTGGAGAATTAGAAAACTGTTAATGTGACACCCCTATTCAAAAAGGAAGGTAGGCAAAAAGAAGGTAACTACAGGATTAGCCAAACATCATTTTATTAGAAAAATATTGGAATCAATTATTAATCAAGTAATAGTAGCACATTTAGCAAATCATAACCTATTCAAGCAGAATCAGTATAGCTTCATAAAAGGGAAACTTTGTTTGATGAATATATTCCTGTTTTTCAAAAAAGTCTCAACCAGAGTGAATAGAGGGGAACCACTAAACAAAACCAGTGTTGTGTTTGGTCTTCCAAAAGACGTTCGCCAAGATGTCTCACAAAAGGCTAAGTCATAAGAAAGGAGCCCACAGTATTAAAGGCAATAAAAATAAAAGCAAATTACTGTGGATGCTGAATTCTGAAACCAAAAGAGAAAATACTGGAAAATTTCAACAGGTCTGGCAGCATCTGTAAGGAGAGAAAAAAGCTGACGTTTCGAGTCTAACTGACCCTTTGTCAAAGCTTGACAAAGGATCAGTTAGACTCGAAACGTCAGCTCTTTTCTCTCCTTACAGATGCTGCCAGACCTGTTGAAATTTTCCAGCATTTTCTGTTTTGATTAAAGGCAATATCTCGGCATGGATAGAGAATTGGCTAATTAGCAGGAAACAGCAAGTAGGGATAAGGGATTCTTTTTCAGAATAAGCAGGGTTCCACAGGAATCAGAGCTGGGAATGCAACTGTTTACAATATAAATGAGTGACTTGAAGGAAGGAAACAAATGTAGTGAACCTAGAAAAATAGGTGGAATGGCAACTTGCGAGAGGCATACAAACAGTATACAAAGATATATTGATAGATTAAAATAATGGACAGAAAGTTGGCAAATGGAGTATAATTTGCGATAATGTGAAGTCGTTCATTTTGCAAGGGAGCACAAATGTACAGGCCATTTTTTTAAATGGAGAAAAATTGCAAAAAGCTGTACACAAGGGACTTGGGGGTACTTGCTGTTCAAGAAATACAGAAAGCTAGCACACAGGGGCAGTAAGTCATTAGGAAGGCTGATGGACTGTTGGTTCTTATTTCAAGGGGTTGAAACAGAACTGACACCCATGAAAGTTGGGACTGTTCTGCTTGGAAAAGGGAAGGTCTGATAGAAGTGTTCAAAACTATCAGTAAATAGGGAGAAAATGTTCCCATTCACGAAAAGATCGAGAATGAGAGTACACAGATTTTAAAAAAAGCAGCAACAATGATATGGAGAAATGTTTTTTCACACAACGACTCAGTGGCTGAGACCTAGGAAGCATTGCCCAAGAGTGTGGTGGAGGCAGGTTCATTCAGAGCATTCAAAAGGAAATTCAACGGTTATCTGAAAATCTGGCAATGAAGAATGAGCAGAGGAGGCAAGTGGAGTGAAATACTCATTTGTCAAGGTGATGCATACACAGTTGATATGATTACCCCCTCTCTAGAGACAGTGAGGAAGGAGACCGAAAGGGCAAATAATTGGAAGAGTTTGCTTTCGAGAGATGCTTATCCTCTTCTCACTATCTCAGCCCTTCAATGCAGGGTGGAAAGGTGACCAGCATCATTCTTTACCAACTGATGCTTTTAAGTGGTCTTCAGGGCCTCAACTTGCCACTACCCTGACTTTCTGCCTTCCAGTTCCTTACCTGGAAACCAGGACGATCTGCCTACTGGATCTAGGGATCAGTGTCTCTACTTGCTTTGATCTCAGATTCAGACGTTGCCAGTCTCTGTTGGACCAGCAGATTCCTGCAGGGTGGAATTTCAATATTCACCAATAGACTCAACAGTGAGCTCTGAAGTGGAACAAGTATGGAGATAGATGGAGACACCCTACGGATCTGGCAACATCTGTGGAAAGAGAGACACACACAGAGTTAAAGTTGAATCCAAAAACTCTTCATCAGAATTAAAGTTTAGAACAGAACAATTCTGTAGAAGAGTCACATTGGACCTGAAACGTTAACTCTGTCTCACCACAAAAGCTGCCAGACCTGCTGGGCTTCTCCATCTCCATCTCCATAGTGGGCGGCACGGTGGCACAGTGCCCATAGTGTTAGGTTAAAGGGGTAAATGTAGGGGTATGGGTGGGTTGCGCTTCGGCAGGTCGGTGTGGACTTGTTGGGCCGAAGGGCCTGTTTCCACACTGTAAGTAATCTAATCTAATCTAATCATTACCTGTGCCTGTTTCAGATTGCCCAAATTTGATGTATTTTACTTTTATTCACGATCTGAAATGGAACTGGGTGCAACCAGCTCTCTCTGGCGAGGTGAAGAGCTGAGACACAGCTGAATCATGAGCCTCAATACTGAAGTCCTGCCCTGTCAAACATTGTTCTCCAATCAAAGACCAGCAGATTCATTGCTGAAGGGGTTTAAGGTGGAAATGGCAGAAAGTGCTTTTCTTTCAACTCCTGTGAAGTGGGTGGTCACAGGGAAAGGGGCATCATGGCACTCAGAGACAAGGAAGGGGGCCCATCTCTGCCTACATTTGGACACTGATTGGGGCAAATAGCGGGTCTCCACCACCAACACCACCACCACCACCCCACCATTGCCTCCCCAAACCTCACTCAGCCCTCGTTTTCAGATGCTCTTTTCTTCAGGCCAATAGTGAGTCAAGGTCCTTAGCTGGCTGCTAATTGACCATGTAAGGATCTTAATTGGTGGCTCATCAAGAAAGGTGCCCATAGACCTTTTCACCCAGCACTTAATCACTGAAGTGACAAGAAGTGGCGAGTATCTCTCTGGGGTAAACTTGCCCAAATATTTATCTTTCCTGTTAGCTTCCTTGCCACCTCCCAGAAAGGGGTGCTCCTGCTCTCTGATTCATAAAAATATTATAATTAAGTTAGTGCATTCAATATACCTGACAAACTTTATGAAGAAATTGAAAGGAACTTCCTACTCTATTAGAAAACCTTGTCAAATTTATTTTTCGATTAAGAAAAGTTTCTCTGTTCAGCCAGCAATTAGGAAAGCAAAGGATATGCTCGCCTTTATTAGAAAGGGATTAGCATTTCAGAGAGAGAAGAAGTCCAACTGGAATTGTATGAGGCTTGTGAGACCACACCTGGAGAATTATGTACAGGCCTGTTAGCAATGGTAGCATATACTAGTCTTAGAGGGAATGCAATAAAGGTTCACTATAAGCCTGATTCTTGAGATGAGGGGATTGTCCTATGAGGACAGACTGCATAAAATGAATTCATATTCCCTGGAATTCAAACAAATGAAACATACATGTTTGTTAATGGACTGAATATGATAGATGCTGTAAGGATGTTTCCTTTGCCTAGAAAGTCTAAGACTAGAGATCTCAGCTCCACAATAAGAGGATGTCCATAAGGAACTGAGATGAGGAACAATTTCTTCACTCAAGGGATTGTGAATGTTTGATGTTGCCTGTCACAAACAGCTGCGGATCATTATTTGTTGAGTGTGTTCCAGACTGTATTCAAGAATCTATTGCTCTCTAAGGAAATTATTGAACATAGAGTTGACCTGGAAGCATTAATAATAGGAAGGTTAAGAAAGAAGCCATGTGACTGGCAGAGAGCTTTGAGTAGAAGATCTGGATGATGAACACAAACAGCCGTGAATGCAAAGAAAAAGCAGAAAGTGACAGAAAGAAGAGCAGAGAATCCAGGTGAGGAGAAGAAACAAATCATTGTCAGGAACATGTCAGATTTGGCAAAAAAAAAAGACACAGGAGCACTCCAAGGTTCCATGGAAATCTGGCTAAAAATATCTAAAACCTGGAAAACTACACAAATAATTGGGAGACACTAAAGAACTAGGTATTTTTTTCCATAAGTGGGCAACCTGTGAATTGGGGCGCCAATGGTTAATCAGGAGAAAAGAAACTCTGAAAGCCAGTACCATCAGATTGTGGTAACCCGAGGAAGATAGGCTGCTGGAAATCTGCCTTTCTGACGACAATCATACTCAGGAAACTCCAAGTTGAAAGCTGTTGTTGGATAGGACTCATGGCCTACCCTATGTGAATAAAGAACAGCACATTGTTGTCGAACTGTGTACAAAGCAGTGCCACATATAAGCAGGGCATGATGCCAGCCCACCGCCTATGACAATTTTGTTGCATTAACTATTCAAAATGAAATTTATGCTCTTATTTAAAGTAATATTTCATGTTTAATTTATATTGGTTCATATTTATGTTAAGGTAAATATTACAAAAACTGAAAAACTAATGGGTAATTTCCTTATCTGGTGGTCAAAGAGATCTGTCACACTGATAAGGGGTCTGTGCTGGTCAAAAACAACCATCCAACCAGGCTCATCCTATTTCCCAGCATTTGGTCCAAAATCTTGTAAGCCTTGGGCTCGTAAATGCACATCCAAATACTTCTCAAATATTAGGAGAGTTTCTGCCTCTACCATCCTTTCAGCCAGTGAGTTCAGGATTCCCATCACCATCTGGCTGATATATTTCCTCTAAACCTTCTGCCCTTCCATTGGATCTATGCTCCCGTTTATTGATCAAGGGGAAATATTTCTTCCTGTCTACCCTATCTGTGCCTCTCATAATTTTATACATCTCGATCATGTTCCCTCTCAATCTCCCCTGCTCTGAGAAAAACAGCCACAATCTGTTCAATCCCTCTGCATAACTGAAACTCTGCAGCCCAGGTAACATCCTGACAAATCTCCTCTGCAGCCTCTGTAATGTTATCACATCTCTCCTATAATGTGAATTCCAAAACTGCACACTAGCTGTGGCCTAACCAGCATTTTATACAGTTCCAGCATAAGCCCCAACACTGAATGCTGTGGGATTCCACTGGACACAGACTTCCAGTCAGAAAAATACACTTCATCCATCACCTGCTGTTTCCTATCACTCAGCTAACTGCGAATCCAATTTGCCAAATTCCTTCAGATCTCATGGACTCTTATTTTTGCTGTAAGTCTCTCACGCAGGACCTTATCGAAAGTCTTTGATGTAGTCCATTTGGACTTCAGTAAAGCATTGCCCTCATCTACACACCTGGTCACCTCTTCGGAAAATTCAATCCAGTTGGTTAGACATGGCCTCCCCTTAACAAAACCATTTTGACTGTTCTTGATTAATCCCTGATTTTTCCAAATGCAGATTAATTCAGTCCCTCAGAACTGCTTCCAACTGTTTCCCCACCATCAACGTTTGACTGACCGGCCTGTGGCTGTCATTTGGAAGATTTGGTTACTTTGGTCAATTGTTTCTCTCATGATGATCAAAGCATGTGACTGAACTGCAAAGTCTTATTTCACACCCAGTAACTTAAACTTATGGCTAAAAACAAGGATCAAAAACTAACACTGACAAAAATCATCCAGTTTACTATTATCATGGGTTCAAAACATTGACAAAGCACTACTAGACATGAAGAGTTTATATCTTATGGAAAGCTCCTTCATGCTACTGCCCCTGTGATTCAGATGATACTCTGTTTTATACAAGGCTCCCCATGGGAGACTGATTAGCAAGGTTAGATCTCACAGAATATAGGGACAACTAGCCATTTGGATATAGAACTGGCTCCAAGGTAGGGTACAGAGGGTGGTAGTGGAGGATTTTTTTTCAGACTGGAGGCCTGTGACCAGTGGAGTGCCACAAGGATTGGTGGTGGGTCTTCTACCTTTTGTCATTTACATAAATGATTTGGATGGGAGCATAAGAGGTACAGTTAGTAAGTTTGCAGATGACACCAAAATTGGAGGTGCAGTGGACAGCAAAGAGGGTTACCTCAGATTACAACAAGATCTTGACCAGATGGGCCAATGGGCTGAGAAGTGGCAGATGGAGGTTAATTTAGATAAATGTGAGGTGCTACATTTTGGGAAAGCAAATCTTAGCAGGACTTATACATTTAATGGTAAGGTCCTAGGGAGTGTTGCTGAACAAAGAGATCTTGGAGTGCAAGTTCATAGCTCCTTGAAAGTGTAGTCGCAGGAAGATAGGATAGTGAAGAAGGCGTTTGGTATGCTTTGCTTTATTGGTCAGAGTACTGAGTACAGGAGATGGGAGGTCACGTTGAAGCTGTACAGGACATTGGTTAGGCCACTGTTGGAATATTGCGTGCAATTCTGGGCTCCTTCCTATCGGAAAGATGTTGTGAAACTTGAAAGGGTTCAGAAAAGATTGACAAGGATGTTGCCAGGGTTGGAGGAATTGAGCTACAGGGAAAGGATCAACAGGCTGGGGCTGTTTTCCCTGGAATGTCGGAGGCTGAGAAGTGACCTTATAGAGGTTTACAAAATTATGAGGGGCATAGATAGGGTAAATAGGCAAAGTCTTTTCCGTTGGGTCAGGGAGTCCAGAGCTAGTGGTCATAGGTTTCGGGTGAGAGGGGAAAGATATAAAAAAGACCTAAGGGGCAACTTTTTCACGTAGAGGGTGGTATGTGTATGGAATGAGCTGCCAGAGGAAGTGGTGGAGGCTGGTACAATTGAAACATTTAAGAGGCATTTGGATGGGTATATGAATAGGAATGGTTTGGAGGGATATGGGCCGGGTGCTGGCAGGTGGGACTAGATTGGGTTGGGATATCTGGTCGGCATGGACACGTTGAATCGAAGAATCTGTTTCCATGCTGTACATCTCTATGACTCTATGACTGCACTCCCATGGCAATTACAACTATACAATATATTATTTTGTTGCTAAAAGGCAGATGTGCTTAGTATAAAAGTGTGTCCAGAGTGCAGTTGCCTTAATAAAAGACTGTTGTGAGGTAAATTAAAGCTTAAAACATTGTTTTGTGGTTGACAGGTGTATACATTAGATGAGAAGTAACCAGCAAAACAAAATACATTTCTGTAATCAATTCACAGTTTGAGTACCAGTAAATTCTATAGAATTACAGAATGATACTCAGGGAAGGAGGCCCTTTGGCCCATCATATCTGAGCCAGCCCTTTGGCAGAGCTCGTAAACTTGTTCCAATTCCCAGCTCCTTCTCAGTAACTTTTATTGTCTACAAGCATTAATCCTTTTTTCCTTTGAAAGTTATTATTTAAGCAGCATTTACCATCCTTTCAGAAAATGCATTTTAAATCAGAGCAACAGGTACATAAGTAAAATATTTCAGATTTGATAGTCTTTGACATTGTTTCTTTCCTGACACATACATAAGCATTGGTAAAGATTAAAAAAAAATGAAATGTCAATCTTTCTTCTTTAGTTACAGAATGACTCATTGCAGACTTTCTTATGAGATAAACAAACTGTAATTAGTGAACTAAACTTTATCAAGTCCAAATATTTTGGTACAATTTTACTTGCTAAATGTTTATTCTTTAAGGCCAAGATGATGGTATTTACAATCCAGATTAATAGTCTATTGGAGCCAGTGACTCAATGCTTTCCAATGTCTTCACAAAGATTTTCTAAGACACGATCATTATATGAACATGGTCTGTTCAACCACAAGTAACTGTTTGTTTAATTTACTAGAATGCATTTCAGAGAGAGGTAGTGCTGCTGTCATGAAGGCTCAGAGTGTTTATCTCAGAGAGCAGCTGAACTAAAGAGAACAGGACAATCTGGGATCCAGTGCTCAATTTGTAGAGAGTGAACTGAGCTCAGCCAAAAAGACAATAGGGGATTTGCAATTGGTATAACTGCCCTGTGGTTACAGAAAGCAGGGGTGAGTCCAGCACTTCTGCTCCGATCACAGTCACCCCAGCTGGATGTCAAAGAAAGACAGATTCAGGCTGAGCTTTGATGTCCCCTGTGATCAGTAGCTTGTCAGATAATTCCACAGTCAGCATGCTGATAGCTTGCAAGTACCAAGAAGGATTCCTGGAATCATTCCACATTAAGGAATCAATGCCTTCTGGGAGGGTGATGGAAAATTGGAAACTGGCAAAAGAAAAAAATAAAAATTGTGTCATGATGGAAAACAGCTGAAACACAGTTCTTTGGAGCCATTACAATGTAAAAGTGAAACAATCTGTTATAAGAACTTGACCATAACGAAGGGAGAAAATGTATTACTGACAATTTGCATTTATTTACAAAAGCAAAATGTTGCAAATGCTAGAAAGCTGAAACATACGTGAACAAAATTGCTGGAGATGGTCAGTGAGCCAGGCAGTATGAAGTCATCATTTCAGGGCAATTGCCTTTTTGATAATAAAGGTCATCAATCTAACATATCAGACTGCCTACTGTCAGCATGGGCAGGAGACCGAACAACAGGTCAGAACACCAGGGATGACACTAACTCAACCTTTGCAAGATTCCATAGCACATTTTTTGGAGGTCAGGCAACTAATTAGCTGCCATCAAGATTGCTGTCCCTTTAATGGAGGGCTATGCTCCCATCAGTCTGAGCAGTGCCAAGTCAATCAGTCGCTAATGCTGGGAATGCATGAGGAATAGGACAACACTGAAACGTACTGCATACTGGGCTCTCTAATTAGAAGAATGGAGGGAAATGGGAGTGGCGTTGCTGAGATGCCTGTTATACCCACTGGGAATCGCTTTGTGGCCCTTATGTGTTCAAATGAGCTCCACCAGACCTCACAGGGAGCCTGCCAGGGTTAATCACAGAGCAGAGGGTCCACCAGATGCTGATAAGATGTCACGGAAGAAACTCCTAACAATTAGAATTAGCTTTATTGTCACATGTACTTACATGAGTATAGTGAAAAGATTACAAGTCACCACTTAAGGTGCTACCTTTGGTAAAAATGTACCTAGATTGATTGATTATTGTCATGCGTATTGAGATACAGTGAAAAATGTTTACGTGCTATAGAGGCAAATCATACCATATAGAGTGCATCAGGGTAGCAGAACAGAGTGAAGAATACTATGTTACAGCTGCAGAGAAGTGCAGAGAGAGTGATCAACATTAACATTTGAAGGATCCCTTCAAAAGGCTGATAACAACATGGAAGAAGCTGTTCTTGAATCTATTGGAGATCAGGCAACTAACTAGCTGCCATCGCTTTTACTGTCCCTTTAATGTGTATTCAATTTTTTACATCTCTGCCCCTTGGAAGAGGATGGAAGATAGTATAACCAGGGTGGGAGGGGTCTTTGATAATGTTAGTTCTTTTTCTGAGGCAGCAGGAAGTGTAGAGGGAGTCAATGGATAGAAGGCTGGATTGAATGATGGACTGGGACATGTTCATGGTGCTTAAATACCTAAGTAGTTCAATTCACCTCTGGTTAGGTGAGTCATTCTCCACCTTCCCCAAAATTGGTAAAATTGCATGGTGACTGGAAAGTGATAGCACTCACCTTCCCTCATCATTTCACAGGACTCCGGGGCCCCCACCCTCTCAAGCCACCCTTTCAACCCATCCCCACCACTCACCTCCAAATGCAATCAATCTCTTAACTCTGCTTCTCTTTCCTGGATGCTGCCTGATGAGCCACATATTTCAAGCATTTTCTGTAATTATATTATTTACTCCATTTGGCTGCTCAATACAAAGGACTTCAAGCTACATAGCCAAAAGTACAAATTTGATCTTAAGTTATGGTAGGACCAATTTTAACTGCATCACAATCCTACAAATCCAACCCAATTAATTCAGGCAAAAGAGATTGAAAAAAAATGAATTAATCACCTAAGGTGGATAAGCTTTCTGACATTCCAAAACTGTTGCAAAACTTCTCAAGGAAAACTGTTCTCAGTAAGAACTTCAAATTCTTGGAATACATCCAGTACACAATTAGTTGCACTACAAATGGATACATAAAAGAAGGATATTTTGAAGACTGAAAGGTAACAATTTTACCAATAGTCCAGATTCCTTTGTGCTACCAATTTCCAAATGATTGGTGCACTGTTGCAATGAATTCTCATTCAATGGAACTTCCATTTGTTCAGACACATTTACACAAACAAACACATCTAAATAAATTGTCAGTATGGACATGTAATGTACATTTAATTCATGTTTTCAGACTGCTATTAAACAGAACTACAGATATGGTTTTACTGAACAAAACTGTGAAATGTATTTTAAGTTACTTTTTTATTGCCTGACCAAATTATGCAGGTATGGCTTTAATACTCTAGCCCTGTGAAGAATGGGCTGAATCTCGATAAATTGGTTTCAGATGGAGACTAATCATTAAACAATGCTTCCTGAGTTCCACATGTTTCATTCAGAGTCCTGGCCATTTGAGAGCCATCTGTTTATTATCCCCATGTGAGATGCAATTTTAAAAACATTAGATCATCAAAGTTTGTTTTTCAAGCTCCCTAATTTCAGAAAATTTCTAAATGGACTCTGTAATTCAGCGCTTGCACCTACAAAAAGCAATTAATAAGCATTTAGCTAGATCGCTGATTGCAGGCAAAGTTTGATGTGGAAAATCTCTAAGAGAGAGAATAGAATTGAAGGATTTCTGGGGAAAAAATAAGCACTACCGCACTTAGGTGGTAGTGTGGGGGTTAAATTTAAAAAAAAAGAAAGAAAAAAAAAATAGAATTGAAGGATTGTGACGTCTTGTTTAAATGAATCAATCGTACACTCTTCTTGCAAAATAGCTGACTGATAAGAGAGTAATCAAAACCTTCAAGTCCAAACCACAATCAGCGATGCCTTAGGCATATAAAGTTAAAAATCACACAACACCAGATTATAGTCCAACAGGTTTAATTGGAAGCACTAGCTTTCGGAGCGCTGCTCCTTCATCAGGTGGTTGTCCAAAAGCTAGTGCTTCCAATTAAACCTGTTGCACTATAACCTGGTGTTGTGTGATTTTTAACTTTGCACACCCCAGTCCAACACCGGCATCTCCAAATCATGCCTTAGGCCTAAATCTCTTGGTTAAAAGATGACAAAGGCAACAATTGTGTGGGACAGTTCGATTGCATAATTTTGTAACATACATGAATTACTTCCTCACCATTCTGCATTTTACATTATCCGACTTCAATAGAACCTTGATGGTTTAGCATGGGGCCATATGCCAGTGTATGATATATTAAGTCATTGGTAATATTGATGAAAATAAGTATCTCATTTCATATTTCTAAAAGTACTGCATATGCTAGGAAACTAATATACGAACAGAATCCACTGGCTCTATTCATGGCTTCCTGCAGCATATGTAGAAAAAGGAACAGAGCTAACGTTTCAGGCAACTGAGCCTTTGTCAGAAACATCCTTAGATTAGATCAGATTAGATTACCTACAGTGTGGAAACAGGCCCTTCAGCCCAAGTCCACACCAACCCTCTGAGTTGCCAACTTGAAGCATCAACTCTGTTTCTCACTCCATATAGGCTACCAGACCTGCTAAGTATTTTTAATCATTTCCAGTACTCAACTAACAGGTACAGTATTAAAGGGTGTATTTTGATCAAAAAATGTTTATTCCTGGTTATTTTTATAAGGAAGATAAAAATGATCAAATTTTAAAAATGCTAAGCAATAAATTAGTCATTAAATCCTGTGATCTGTCTCAAATTCACTCATCTTGATCAAGTGAAAGTCTCTTTTAAGAGCTAGCTGCTGGATCCTCAAAGAAGTTAGTTTGGGCAATCTCAAAGCACAACACAAATAACCACATTATTGATTTGCCGATCAAACTCTAGGGCTATTAGGATGATAATGGTTTATTAATGACTGCATCCTTTAGATCATGAACACTACAGATCCTTGGGACAGTATAAAGAACACATCATTCTATATTTGGTCTGGTTGCACTGTATGTACCTCAAAGAGAAAGAATTAAAGTAAACATTATCTCCACTAAGTAGAAAAGAATTCAGATTCCTGGTACAGTGCTGCCATCCTTCACTAAAAGCTTCAATCTTAAAAAGGTACAATTCAATCTTGAACACTATAAGCATTAATCTGGCATCCAAAATGACAAACTCTGAGGCCACAATTATTTACTTAATTAGTTTATTATCAGCTGAAGGCTACTTTATAGAAATATGCAACTTCTTTATACTGTGCGGCTCTTATAACCTTTTAGGATGGGGACAATGATATCATCTCTAGCAGCTCCCAGGGGCTAGAACACCGACGCCGTTCTGATGAAGCCAAGATATTTTTTAACCAACCTGTTCAGAGAGATTATTAAACATCTCAAGAGCAGGTAGGATCTGAACCTAGGGCACTACCACCGTGCCACAAGTGCCCCTCCAATGAAGTCAATAGTTTAACTCCTTATTGGCACCCGAGTTGATGAGTTACTATTCGTTTTGCAATGAGCTCTTCCAGCACCGGGCATAAGCAGCGAAGCCACAAGCACCTTTCAACTGGGACACATTACCCACTCACCAACACACTCCGGGCAGCTAAAACAACTCCTTCACTCCGGGAGTGCAGAGCCCAATGACAAGATCATCCGGAGCACTCCAGCCTGTAATCCAGGTTTAATCAATCTCATTGTAAACCTGCCGGCGGTAGGACCTAGAAGAATTCTCTGTCAATGTTTCAGGACGTTGAGTGGTCAGGAAGGGGTCCCACTGGTCAGCTACTGAGGCCTTAAAATAACCTGAATTCAGAGGAATTATTTTTCCTCAGATGTATTTATAAAGCGCCTCCATTTCCACTGCTCCAGTTGTCTCAAGAAACGGGAAATAAACAAAAGCAGGGCTATTAAAAGCATTCACTTCTACATGTGAATATGCCCTTTAACATCACAGCTTCTTAATAGTCAATTACTTGCAATGATCAAGGTGTCAGGGAACATTTGAGAAGGGAATACTAAAACCAGAGATCACGGATCCGTCTTCATGCCACCCAAGGAGAGTCCTATTTTGACTGCAGTTTGTATAAAGAAATGCACTGACACCCGCGCCTATTACCTTTTACAATTGTGCAATTTTATTTTTTGAAAAAGTTGCAAGCAGATGGCCCACACGGTGCAAAATAGATCCTACCTTGTATTTTTTTTTTGCGCGCAAAAGCCTCCCTTTTGCTTCAGTGTATCTTCTAGAGTGGCGTGTTGGTTCCCCAGCGTAACAGAGCTGCTGTCAGTTCAGTCTCATCCACTGATTCTTAAAGTGGCAACGCTCCGCTCGCTGGTGCGGGAGCTTCAAACCTGCGACAGCTTTCGTTCTGCCCTGGTAACACTCGCCTAGTCCACCCCCCCAACAACGACTGGAGTAATATTTCATTTAAGTAAAAAGTAATGTTTCATTTGCCCAGTCCCCAGCAGGGCTCAAGAAAAACCAGTTAGTTACAGCTTTTTGATTTATATAAATCACTGCCCTGGGTTCAGTTAGGAGTGAAGTCAATCTCGTTGACAAAAATATATTTCAGTTCGATGGGTTTTGTCCAACTACACTCGTCATCCGTCCCTGCCACTTCCTGATTCAGCAGAGTGAAGTCTTATTTATTTCTTTGCTGGTTGTCATAATCTTGGCCTTCTTCTGATTCATTTCAGCGCTGGTACAAAACTTCACTCACACCATACAGAATTAATTTCCCAAACCTTGGGTTATGTTAGCAAAGTTAAACAAATGAAACATTGCACAACTTACCAGGTTTTGTGAAGAACACGAGAATGTTTGATGTTGCATTGATGCTATTTGGTCGCCGATGGTGAATTGAGTTTCCATCTTATTCCTTGCATTCTATAGGGACACTGTTCACATGACGTTTTGGATTCTCTGCCTCAAATTTTCCTTGGCTTTCAGTGAATGTCCCCTTAGTAAGGATGAATCACTTACTTTAGTAGTAACAAGAAGCCAAAGAAAAACGCCAAAACACAATAGGAGAAAGGATTCTCAAAGCACAAGGAAAGCAGATCAAGACTGTGCACCAATCAAATTACAAATGAATAAATATTTAAGCCAGAACATCCCTAGTTCATTGACCCATCATTTTGCAAAGATATTTCCTTGCCAGTGCATTCAGGTGAAACATAATCTATCAAAAGGTCTGTCTGAGCACTGCGTAGCTGGAGATGGCATCCTGCTAGTTACCAATCTATTCTGTTGCTCTTGAAATGGCAGGCTGCCAAGTGAATAGCCAACAATGAAAGTGCTGAAGTATACCTGCTTCCAAATCACTACTATAATGATTGTAGATTCTGGAAATTGGATCTTGACTCCAAAATCAATTCTCACATTTCTCTAGTTTACTAAAGTGAAGATGGCTACAGAGAATTGTTTTAACACACTTTGTTTTGCCATTCTATTTCATACACATTATGTATCAAGACTTTAATGCCTCCTGCAGGAAAACGGTATATATTTGCATCACGCCATTGAGGAAACCTACCACTTCAAGTCTAGCAAATGTCTTGCAGCATACTCAGCTAGTGTCACCCATTAGTTCCTTCAAATGTATCTCCACTGACAATAAGACTTATTCCTTTCCATTGCCAATTACTATTAGGAGCAATGATCATATAGCAACCAGTCCTGCTCAAATACTCAAATCAATCATGAATGATGGAACACTTTCTTTTGTTGCTTTCTGTCAGTTCTCAAAATAAAAGAAGTTAGTGGAGTTCCAATTAATTATACTGGGTCAACAGTACCAAACTACCTGTCGTTTGACAAAAGAATGAAGTAGTCGAGAGCGTGGCGCAGGAAAAGCACAGCCAGTCAGGCAGCATCCGAGGAGCAGGAGAATCGACGTTTCGGGCATAAGCCCTTCTTCAGGAATGAAGTAGTAGGAGTTGCTGCAGTTAAAGTCCATCATTATGGACACTAAAGGTAAGACTTAGTCATACAATTTAAAACAGTTCTATTGTGAGATATCAAAATAACTCCTCCAATGTCTGTATTATTCTCCTCTGTTTACCTGCAATCCCTAGAATGCATTTTTGCCACACCTTTCAATGTGGCCCCAAGTAACATTTGCACCACACAAATGCAATGTCCATCTCCAATAAGAGACAATCTAACCATTACCCCTTGACTTTCAATAGTGTTATCATCACTGAATACCCCACTATCAACATCTTGGTGGTTATCAATCATGAGAAACTCGGCTGGACTCACAACCTAAACACAGTGACTAAAAGAGCAGGCTAGAGACTTGTGATACTGTGGCAAGTAACTAATTTCTTGACTCCGCAAAGCATGTCAATCATCTATGAGGCACAAGTTAGGAGTGTGATGGAATGCTCTCCACTTGCCTGGTTAGGCGCAGCTGAAACAACACTCAAGAAGCTTGACAGCATCCAGGACAAAGCAGCCCACTTGATTGGCACCATTCCACCACTGATGCTCTAAAGCAGCTGTGTCCTATCTACAGGATGCACTGCAGAAGTTCATCAAAGATCCTCAGGGTGCACCTTCCAAACCCACAAACACTTCCATCTAGAAGGGCAAGGGCATCAGATACATATGAGTACCACCATCTGCAAGTTCCCCTCCAAGCCACTCACTGTGATGGCTTGGAAATATATTGGTGTTCCTTCACTATTGCTCGGTCAAAATCCTGTAATTCCCTCTCTAAGGGCATTGTGAGTCTACCTACAGCACAGGGACTGCAGCAGTTCAAGAAGGCAGCTCACCCCCACCTTCTCAATGGCAACTTGGTATGGTTGTTAGACAAGCCAATGATTCCAATGTCACACGAATGATTAAAAAAAAAGAGAAGAATAATAAAGATGGAGATCACCTCAGTATCCTAGCCTGATCCCATCCTCCCTCCTCACCTGCTGGTCAAATCCTCTTGTTACCTTCAGCTTTGTCCAGCCTTATGGATTCTTGTGCAGCCTCCTGTCTTCTGTAAACCTGACTTCAGTCCGACCTATACTGCTTGTATATAAATGTAAATCTAGTCCTGTCACATATCTGTCTCATGCTTGCTAGTTTACATTTGCTTCAGGAGTTCAATTTTTAAAAAAAAATCATTATTGCTCAACTCAGCAAATACTCATCCCTTCGTTCTCTGTAGGTGCAGTCAGCATTTTAACCTGCTGAGGTCTCTGTACTGCCACAGTTCTTGCCTCCAGTATATTCCTGATTTTAATCACTCCATCATTGGTCTGTGTCTTCTGTTGCTGCCTAGGCCCCAAGCTCTGGTATTCCCTCATTTCTCCTCTCTACTCCTCTGAGATGCTTCTTCAAACCTTACTGTTTGACTATGCTTTTAGTCATTTGTCAAAATATCTCTTTATTAGCTCAGTGTCACCTTTTATTTGATAGCATTCCTATGAAGTACCTTGAGAGATTTCACAGTGTCAAAGGCTCTGCATAAACGGAAGCTGATCTTGGGTAAATGACAAGTTTCCATTTGCAGCATAACATGAAAATGAAGGAACAAGAAGAAAATCATTCAGTTTATTTCTCTTTCAGTAGAAGACCCAAATAGACAAAATATTCTGAGAAATTCTCAACGAAATCCTGTTAACAGTTAATTTGATGCATTTCTGTCTCCTGAAGTGAAGGTATACCCCAATAAAGTACAGAAGAAGTTAGGTGATTGCGAAAGAAATATGTTATATGGCGAATGAGATTCTTGAGATTGAAATGCCTCAACACCAGACTTCAATTCATTAGCATAAATTTTAATCTACATAAAATTAGAAAACAGGAACAAAATTGGAACTAAACTCAAAACCTCTGTGACCCCAATTAAGCAAATATTGGAAATGTGCACATTTTCGTGCAAGTTTGTGTTCAGGTTAGTCTGTTGCATCTCCTTCAAAAAACAAGCAGGTCAAGCATCCAAAGAAAACCTCTCTACTCATATACACCTCTATTTGCACGATACGTTTGCCAACGTGTTAGTGGCTGTGGCTGTAACTACAGAGGTATTTTTTCTTTTAATAAATGAGTTCACACTTTAATGAAGTACGAAACAGATTTCAATTTCTGACTGCCTAAAAGTGAGTCATGTTGGAACATGCATATTTACTGTTCTTTTTACATTGGGAATGAATGATTCTCTAAAGGTGTATAATCCTTGTGTGTGAGCTGTATAAGGGACATATGCAACCATGCTCTCTCATAGTGAAGGAAAACTCACACATTATTCACATCTTGGCTCCTCAGAATCAGTTGTATACACATTTCCATCTTTGATATCTGACGAGATTTAATTCTGTACCCATATCTAATCCCCCCATAGAAATGGAATGTTCCTCTATTTGATAGCAACTGCAAATCTAATGATACTTGTGAATGATTAACATAGGCATAATGATTCTCTCAACCCTGTATGTGTATGTCATTGTAATTTATAACAATTAAAAAATTAAGTGAGCATAACATAACTGCATCATCACTTGTAATTATTGATTGTTCTATAGGCTGCTTTCATAACATTACTGGAATTTATCATTTCTCAAAATATTGATAGCATTGACCGGCAGATTCAATGACTGAACTACATAGAGTTCCCTGGTACACTGGATTGAGAATCTGACATCCAAATATTACTTTCTCTGTGATTAAAATCGCGACTCTACTTTCCATCTTACATTATAGAAAGGAGTTTACCTATAACGGAGACAGCAGCATAATCAAGGTGCCAATCAATATAGCATAGTGAAGCTTCTCTTCAAGCTAATCCAAAGTGACTGCTAATAATCATAGTGCATTATTTCAAAAGAGCATCATCCTTATGAAAAAAATGGAAAATGAAGATTTGCCAAGCAAAAGCTATGACATTCAACATGTCATCACAATGTATTACTTGTGCCTATTATTTGGAGGAGGGCTTCAGATTCAGACTGGCGTACTCCCCATGTCATAAAATCCCTACAGAGCAGAAGCAGGCCATTCGGCCCATCATATCCACACCAACCCTCTGAAGAGCACCTCTCCAGACCCACCCCTCCCCCCTACCCTCTAAACTGAATATTCCATGCTTAACCCACCTAGTCTGCACAATGCTGGACACTATGGGCAAATTAGCAAGGCTAATCCGCCTAAACTGCACACCTTTGGACTGTGGGAGGTAACAGTAGCAGCCAGAGGAAACTCACGCAGACACAGAGAGAATGCACAAATAATCACCTGAGTCTGGAACTGAACCTGAATCCTTGGTGCCATGAGGCAGCAGTGCTAACCACTGAGCCACTGTATCACCCAAATATAAAAAGTAATGTCGAAAAATTTTAATGTAATCTAAATGTCTGGGTAGCAGCCTTTTAAGATGAAAGAATTATAATTTACGTTGAAGGGGCACATTATGGAATTACATACCTGAGGAAGTTTTTGGCAAAATAACACATTTCTGTACCTCTTGTCTGTATTACAGAGGAGGAGGTGCTGGATGACTTGAAATGCATAAAAGTGGATAAATTCCCAGGACCTGATCAGGTGTACCCTCGAACTCTGTGGGAAGCTAGGGAGGTGATTGCTGGACCCCTTGCTGAGATACTTGTACCATCGATAATCTCAGGTGAGGTGCCAGAAGACTGGAGGTTGGCTAATGTGGTGCCACTATTTAAGAAAGGTGGTAAGGAAAAGCCAGGGAACTATAGATCGGTGAGTCTGACATCATGTGGTAGGCAAATTGTTGGAGGGAATCCTGAGGAACAGGATTTACATGTATTTGGAAGGCAAGGGCTGATAAGGGACAGTCAGCATGATTTTCTGCGTGGGAAATCATGTCTGACAAACTTGATTGAGTTTTTTGAAGAAGTACCAAAGAGGATTGATGAGGGTAGCGCAGTAGACAAGATCTATATGGACTTCAGTAAGGCATTTGACAAGGTTCCTCATGGTAGACTGGTTAGCAAGGTTTGGTCTCATAGAATACAGGGAGAACTAGCCATTTGGATACAGAACTGGCTCGAAGGTAGAAGGCAGAGGGTGATAGTGGAAGGTTGTTTTTCACACTGGAGACCTGTGACCAGTGGAGTGCCACAAAGATCAGTGCTGGGTCCACTGCTTTTCATCATTTATACAAATGATTTGGATGTGAACATAGAAGGAATGGTTAGTAGGTTTGCAGATGACACCAAAATTGGAGGTGTAGTGAACAGTGAAGAAGATTACCTCAGAGTACAATGGGGTCTTAATCAGATGGGCCAATGGGCTGAGGAATGGCAGATGAAGTTTAATTTCAATAAATGTGAGGTGCTGCATTTTAGGAAAGCAAATCTTAGCAGAACTTATACACTTAATGGTAAGGTCCTAGGGAGTGTTTCTGAACAAAGAGACCTTGGAGTACAGGTTCATAGTTCCTTGAAAGTAGAGTTGCAGGTAGATAGGATTATGAAGCTGGCATTTGGTATGCTTTCCTTTATTGGTTAGAGCATTGAGTATATGAGTTGAGAGGTCATGTTGTAGCTGTACAGAACATTGGTTAGGCCACTTTTGAATATTGCATGCAATTCTGGTCTCCTTCCTATTGGAAAAATATTGTGAAACTTGTAGGAGGTTCAGAAAAGATTTACAAGAATGTTGCCAGGATTCGAGGATTTGAGACCTAGGAAGAGGCTGAATAAGCTGGGGCTGTTTCCCCTGGAGTGTCAGAGGCTGAGGGGTTACTTTATAGACACTTTATAAAATCATGAGGGGTATGGATAGGCTAAGTAGACAAAGTCTTTTCCCTGGGGTGAGGGAGTCCATAATTAGAGGGCATAGGTTTAGAGTGAGAGGGGAAAGGTATAAAAGGGACCTAAGGGCCACCTTTTTCACACAGAAGGTGGTGTGTGTATGGAATGAGCTGCCAGAGGAAGTGGTGGAGGCTGGTACAATTACAGCATTTAAAAGACATCTGGATGTGTATATGAATAGGAAGGATTTGAAGGAATATAGACCATGTGCTGGCAAATGGGACTAGATTAAGTTAGGATATCTGATTGGCATGGACATGCTGGACCAAAGGGTCTGTTTTCATGCTGTACATCTCTCTGGCTCTCTGACTGTTGATTCCCAGCATCAGCAGCCCATTAAAAATTAAATTATTAATAAAGAAGTAGCTATCTTAAATGCTATGCTTTCCTATTTCTGTTAATTTACTTACTATTTCTATCATGTATTTAATATGCGTTCTGATGACATAAGGGAAAACTGGCTTATGAAAACTGGCTTAGAAATCCACTGAGCTTGAGAATATCATGAACTAAATTAATATCAGCAGATACTTTCCTCAACCCTGTATGTTCACTCATTTCCTTTATACAATCTCATCAGTCTCACTGCCTAATTATATTTAATAAATGATTCAAATTTCACACTTTGTCACAAATGTACGTAGTACTTCATCACATTTCTCACTTATGTCCCATTAAAGGTGCACAGACTTTGGAAAAGTACACGATGAGTTACTTGCCACAGAATTCACAGCCTCTAACCTGCAGTTAGCCACAATTATCGTTGGTTGACTTTCTGGAGAATGGTAACCCACAGGATATTAATGGCAGTTTTCCAATTATCAAATAATGGATAAAAGCTATCATACAGATATTACTAGATGGCTTATGCCCAAAACATTGATTCTCCTGCTCCTCAGATGCTGCCTGACCTGCTGTGCTTTTCCAGCACCACACTCTTCGACTCTGATCTCCAGCATCTGCAGTCCTCACTTTCTCCAATTACTCAAAAGGATCCCAGTGAAATGGGAACAAAGGTAGCAGCGATTCGAAAGAAGGCTCTGACCGTATACAGAGTGATCAGTTAAGTGGAGTGATCCATCAAGCACAACAGGGACATGCCCATCTCCCCAACCTCACTCACTCCTTATTCCTCCTGGACTGGCTCTTTGATTAGCAGTGCACCTGTGCCCAACTGACTTAGCAAATAAAAGTTGCCACATTGTCGTTCAGCATGGTGCTTTTTTGGGTTAAAATGCCTTCCCACAAGAGTGGTGTGGGCCAGAAAAAGGAGGCAACCTCCATGGCCTGGACCTATAGAAGAGAAAGTTTCAAAAAGGATATGAAAGGCAACTTTTTTTATACAGAGAGTGGTTCATGTGTGGAATGAACAGCCAGAGGAAGTGGTGAATGCAGGTACAGTTACAACACTTTCAAGACATTTGGATAAGTACATGACTAGGAAAGGCTTGGGGCAATATGGGCCAAATGCAGACAAGTGGGACTAGTTTAATTTGGGAACATGATCAGCGTTGATTTGTTGGACCGAAGGGTCTGTTTCTATGTTGCATGACTCTATGACCTTATATAAAGAAAGAGAATTTGCAAGATTTCAAGGATTGGCGAGTGCCAACCGCTGGTCTGTGACCATCAGGGATTGGAGAGTTTCCCAAAACTCTGTATTCGTCTTATCTCCATTCCCCTCAGGATATCATTGATGCATGATACAGGAGATGATCTGGAGGATGTAGACACATCAAGAATTTAGACATATCAATGGATGCAATTGTGCTGGCAGGGATCATGAGGATCTAAGATTCTTTAGATCACTGTCTCTTTTTTATTCCCTTTTGGCTGTGATGTCACTGTAGTGACACCAATTGTTACATTCCTGATGCATTTTTTTTCATTCTTGGTGGTTGTGCACAAGCAATTAAATCCACAGCAAATTTCCACAAGGACAATAGAATTCAATCGGCTATTGAGTATGTTCTCATCTCTCAAATCCAGCTTTTTTAAAACTCCATGCTTGAACTGCTGCCACTGCACTGAAACATCCCTAATCAAGACCACAAGAGACATCTTACATCACTGTTTCTCTGTTCCTGTCTTATCCTTCTTAACCTGTCTGCATCATTTGACAAGTCTGGATTAGCATCTTCCTCTAACAACTCTCCTCCATGGTCCAGCTAAATGAGACTGCACTTATCTGGTTTCAATCATACCCATTTAGTTGCAGCCAGAGAATCTTGTACAGTGGCTAATCTTCCCATCCTCATAACAGTATCTCTGGTGTTCACAAAGTATTTACCCTGAGACTCCCACTACTACTTGTTGCTCTTTTGTGACATAATCCAAACAAAGCAAAACCACTCATATTCTATTGACAACATGCTCTCTCAATATTTGATTTTGTTTGAATTCGTTTGTGGAATTGCTGAACCAGGAATCAAGATAGGTGAGTGAGAACAGGGGTCACGCACAAAGTGAATTTGGTACAAGTAAGGATACACACAGCAAAGATTTCAATGAATGCACAGACTTTGCAAGGTGGGAAGCTATAAGGAGACAATTGGAATATTCAAGTGTAGAGGTAACAAAAGCAAAGATAAACTTTTCATCACAAGTTGGGCTGAAGTAAGGGGTGAGAGGTGGAATTAGACCTCTAATGCTTATTCCATTTCTGAGTGCACAATGGATGTAAAATTCATTCATTACATTTTAACAGCTTTGTTCAGTTATTCAATGGCCACAATACAGTTTGATTAGGGATATAGTACTGATTATTCAGGATAGTTAATGTTTCACAGAATTGCTTTCCTTAATTTGCCAATTTTCAGTTGAAGGGATCAAGTCCACTTAGAGTCATAGAGTCATACAGCATGGAAACAAACCCTTCGGTGCAACCAGTCCATGTCAACCATAATCCCAAACCAAACTAGTCCCACCTGCCTGCACTTGGCACAGATCCCTCCAAACATTTCTTATTCACGTACTTACCTAAATATCTTTTAAACATTGTAACCGTACCCATATCCACCACTATCTCTGGAAGTTCATTCTTCATACAAACCACTTTTTGTGTTAAAAAAAGCCCCCCCTCCCACCCATGTATTTTTAAAATCTTTCCTCTCTCGCCTTAAAAATAATCCCCCAGTCTTGAAATTTTCTACCTAGGGAAAAGACACTATACCCCCCTCATGATTTTGTAAATTTCTGTAAGGTCACCTCTCAACTTCCTCCGCTCCAGTGAAGGAAGTCCTAGCCTATCTGGCACCTCCTCATAACTCAAACCCTCTACTCCCGGCAACATTCTGGTAAACACAAATGGAAATTGCTGGAAAAACTCAGCAGGTCTGAGTTCTGTGGAAGGATCACTGGACCCTAAGTTTAACTTTGGTTTCTCTCCACAAATGCTGCCAGGCCTGCCGAGCTTAACCAGCAATTTCTGTTTTTGATTTACAGCATCCACAGTTCTTTCAGTTTTTACTTAACAACCTGGTAAATCTCTCCTGAACCCAGTCCAGATTAATAATATCCATCCTATAGCAAACAATCAGAACTGGACTCAATATTCCAGAAGAGGCCTGTACAACCTCAGCATGAAATCCTAACTCCTATACATGAAGGTTTCAGCAATGAAGGCAAGATTGCTAAACAACTTCTTAAACACCCTATTTATATGTGACATAAACTTCAAAGAATTATATACCTGAACCCCCTGGTTTCTCTGTTTTACAACACTTTAACACTACTTTATTGACTCTGTAGGAATCTTGCAGGAAATCTTCCTTCAGAAACATACTGTAGCAGATTACGTGAGAACATAAAATGAAAAGGAAGGAATAGAGACCATTTCCGTCAAGCATAGCCCTTTCCAAAAGCAAACAAATAATCTTCATTACAATTACCTCTATCCTGCTTATATCATCCCCATACTCCTGAGGCGCTTGACAGAACATTTAAGTAATACATTTAGTTTCTGTTTGTATCTGATGCAAGACATGCTTTTGATCACTGTGCAGCATTTAAAAAGCATTCATAAGGAATGCATATTTTGCAAATATTTGTTCTCAGGATGTGGTTGGGTTTGCCAACACTCCAGAATTTAAAATGAATCTCTATTCAACGGAACCCAGGAGAAAAAAAAATCATAGGGGCAAAATAAAAGATTTCTTTTTCTCACCTTTGTCATACTTTTTGTTTTGCTTTTTTGTTTTCGATTGAAGAGATAACAAAGATTTATTTTTTGTTTTCTTCATTTCCTTTGAATGATTTTGTTTGTCAGAGGCAGAAATATTAAAAGATGAGAAATAAAAACTATTTGACTAACAGCCAGGAATTATCTATTTGGGTACCAAAGGGTTTTCACATTGTAATTGGAATGCTACTGCAAACTGTGCAAGGGTTAGTTGTACCAGGTGACCAATGACCTGTGAGTGGGAACATGAGGTCATGTAATCATCTAGAAAATTTTTAACCAGAGTTGGCAACTGTAGTTTTAAGCAATAAAGGCAAGGCTGTATTTTTTGTGCATTGGAAACTGATACTCATTGATCATCAGTAGCTGCACTGAGCAGGTAGTGCTGGTCTTTGCCATGCAAAACTGTGGACAAACTTTTGGTAATAGTTGCTCACAGAAAGGAATTAATTCTGTATGTTTGCTGATTAAGCCATGTCAGAACTTACATGAGTCAAATGTTTGGCATTTGAGTCTCATTTAGGAGGGAGAAGTAGCAGCTTCCCTTTTCTGAATGGCATTAATGAACCATCTTTATGACAATCTGACAGCTTTTATGATAGCTCTCTGATGGCAGCATAGAGATTTCCAAATTGAAGTCAGTTTCACAACTTAGTCAGATTTACCCATGTGTCGTGAGTTTGCTTGATTTGTAATGTGACTTCTCGGTTCCTTTGCCCCTAACATGACTTCTCACAACTTTCATCTGGCTACCATGCTAATAAATCTTTTCACTCTCACTAAACCTATGATATCCTTCCTGAAATTTGGCCTTTATAGTTGACCACAGCACTCCTTTCCAACCCAGAAGGATAAACCAACATGATCAGCATGAAACCTGTATGAACCCAGTGAGTTTTACTGGTGGTTATTGGTGTGTGGTGGTTTTGATTTGGTCAGATCTGGGTTCTTATTGGATGTGACCATTTGTCAATCTGTTGATCAGAAATCTGTCAAGTCACTTTTAGGCCTTCCCAGCACAGACTCAGTTTGCTCCACAGTAAGGAGAAAGTGAGGACTGCAGATGCTGGAGATCAGAGCTGAAAATGTGTTGCTGGAAAAGCGCAGCAGGTCAGGCAGCATCCAAGGAACAGGAGAATCGACGTTTCGGGCATAAGCCCTTCCTGAAGAAACGTCGATTCTCCTGTTCCTTGGATGCTGCCTGACCTCTTGCTCCACAGTAAGCCTCATTCTCTCTTTGCATCATTTGGCATTCTCATGTTTAAAAATTATTTGAGCATTATGTTCAATATCTGATTCATTATTTTTAGACAGCTGTTGCTCAGCTTGAAACCCACCCTCACAATCCCTAACCCCACTATTCTCCAGTTTCATAGCTCCTGCAACACAGTTTCAAACCGTCACAACTCTTACACACCCCAATTTGCCATTCTCCGGTTCCCAATTCTCACTAATCCTGTCCCTTACTCTTTGCCTTCACAACTCCTGCTCTACCTCAGCCCTTATCTCTCCATTATGGCTGTAGCAATAAAGTCTAAATGAGTTCACAGAATTTTATATTTAATTTGTTCGACCTCAGGCAAACAAAGAGAATCAGTTTGGGCAGCACCTGCATATAGTATCAAAGTGCCTGTTGAGATATTGCAAACGCAAATGCGCAATAATTCAAAACTAGTAATACTGGTCCAGGTGCCTGTACTGGTCAAAGTGTCTGTTGAGATGCTGCAAACTGTACACAGACTGGTGTTATTATTGTGCATTTTGAGTATGCAACATCTCAGCAGGAACTTTGACCAGTACTGGCACCTTGGCCAGTATTATTAGTTCTATAACCAACACTGGCCCTGACACCAATATTACTGGTGCAATGACCAGCATTACTAGTTTCAGGGCTATTTTTATCATTTGCCTCAAATCCCCTCGTACCCTAGTCTTTCAGTGGTCCACTACTATTGTTTTCTTTCCCTCTGGGTCACTTCATATAGCTCATGATCCTGTAAGCTTTTTCTTGAAATAGCTTTGTCTCTTGCCCTGCCAATTTTAAAGACTTAGATACATTTACCCACATTTATTTTATATTGCCTCTCAGCATTTTTCCTTCCAAAATAAATCACTTCACACTTCTCTGAATTAAACCTCATGTGCCATCTGTCTGCCCATTTCACCAGTCTGTCTTTGCCCTCTTAACGTCTGTTACTACCTTTCTCACTGTTCAGCGTGTTTCTGAGCTTCATGTCATCTGCTAAATATGAATTTGATGAAGTACTGGAAGCTGACTGAATAGTTGCTTTCAAAGGAGAATTGCATCCACAATTAGGTGTGATCTTACCAAGTGGTGGATGGTAGGGGTTACAATGGGGTGAGTCAGTTAGGGCCAGAATAGGATCAACCCATGGTCGGAAGGTGGGTTGATTGGCAGGGTCCTTCTGGAGGAAGATGGGAAAGAGATACTTGGGTCAGGATGGAGATCAGGTTTTGTCATGAGGGATTTGATGAGTGGGATTGAGTGATTCCCATTGAACTTATAAACCCAGAACTTTAGAGAGGATGAAGACTGGGGACATCACCTGAGAGATCATATGGATTGGGTGGTAGAATCAATAAGGGTTGGAGGCCAGTGGCCATGAGAGTCGATCATGAGAGGCAGCAAAAGCCAAAGACTTGAGAGAACATCAGGGAACTCACGGACGTCAGGGAGAGGACTTGCGAGAGGGTAGTAGGAAGACCTAAGTAGAGGAGAAAACCCAATCATCCAGTTAGCCATAGGGGAACAAAGATGATGGGTGTAAAGGCACTCACCCCCTTAGTCCAGAGTCCTTTCCTGGACGTAGCCACTGGGTTTCCTGACACACAGTAAAGTGGAGTCTTCATATTTAATTTGAAAAGTAGAATAACAAAGAGACATGCAGCTTCAACATCATATTTAAAGTGCCAACCTTAATTACCCAGTGCAAATGGGTGAGTTGCAGGCACGTTTGTGTGAAGAATCTGATTTTTTTTACTTTACCGCCTTTGTCACCAACACTGCCCACAGCCAAACCAAATCAAACCCACTCGATCATGAGTGTTTTTGATTAAAATTTCTCCCATTGATTCTCATCTCTGTGTGTCCACATTATTAATATATCAAACCAATCAGTGATCCAGATACTGGCCTCTGTTGGCCAACATTGCACACTTTATTCAATAAATAACTATTGACTACTGCATTCTGCTTTCCATCACAAACCAATTTCATAACCAGACTGCCTTTTTAATTTACTTCAATTTCACAAAAAAATTGACTATTAACCATCTTTTGAAAGTCCATGCACATGATTAACTATACACTCTCTGTTACTTGGTTGAGGGTAAATGTCTCCACATCTCCACAGTAATTGTTGATTATCATATATGTCATACATTCAAGTTTTAATGTCCATTTCTGCGACAAGCTGTATATCAAAAGGTGAATGGTAGCACAGTGGCAATTTGCTCTGAGGACACAAAATTAAATCTCACCATTGCAGCTGCTGGAATTTACATTGAATGATGGCATTCTGGATTAAAAACTTGTCTCAGTAATGTATCCATGAAACTATTACTGATTGTCTTAAAAACACACCTGCTTCACTAATGCCTTTTATGGAAATGCTTAATTGGCTGACCTCCATATGATCCAGACCCAAGATATGTGATTAATTCTTAACTACTTGCCAACTTAACCCAGCAAACCATACAGATCATGAGTTTTTAGGTATTGAATTAGGAGGGCTGTAGCAACAAAGTTTTAATTGTATATTCTTTACAAGTGACAAAATATGCCATGGTTTAGATAGACAGAAGTTAATCTGCAAATCAGCAAGTTGTGACAAAGCAAGAAGATATTCCTCAAACAGAAAGCGAATTTGAAAGAATCCCAGACAACTCAATCAAATTGCTCATAATACTATTGGGAGACATGGAGTCATAGAGGTCTACAGCACTGGAACAGGCCCTTCAGCCCAACTTGGTCTTGCCACCTGGTCTTCACAATTAAACTAGCCCTCCATCTCCCTCCATACCCATCCTAAAGACTTGACAAATAGTGCTATGAATTATTTTCAGAAAAAAAGAACAACAATGGTAGTCTAATTTAGAATTAGAGAATGTCTGTAGTATAAAAGGAAGTAATGTGGTCAATCATCTCTTGGCAGACAGCCAATGCCTGAGCCTATCCTTTCCATATAGCCCTCCAAATTTTCTCTCCTACAATTCTTTTCCAACTCACATTTGAAATCCCTGATTAAATCTGATTCCATTCCATTCTCCAGGAGTATAGTCCATAACCTTGCCATTCACTGTATCAAAGTGACTTTCTTCATGTCACCTTGGTGTTTTTTTTTATCAAACGCCTTCAATTGTTTCTTAATCTTCTGCCAAGGAGAACAGTTTCTTTATTCTGTGTAGTTATCTCATAACATTGAGTACTACTATAAAATATTCTCTCAAGCTTCTCTCTCAAAAGAGAGCACTACCAAGTGTTCCACACAATCCATGTAACTAAAGTCCTTCACCTTTGTAATCATTCTTACCAATCTTTTCTACACCTTCTCTATAGCTTTCACAACTTTCCTTCAACACAAGGCCTGTAAGTGGGCACAATATAAAAGTAAAATATTGCAGATACCGGAATGCTGAACCATAAAGAGAGATTGCTGGAAATACTCTATAAATCATGTAACATCTGTGGGACCAAAACAGTTAACATATCAGGTTAATGACATTGCAGTTCATCTCCCGGTGAGTATGCCTTTAAGAAACATGCCTATGATATCATTACTGCATTGCAGCACGTGATTTGAGTGTAAAAGGATCTCATACTCCATCTCACCTCGAATGACTTGAAGCATGACACTCAACTGGAAGAATGCTTCTCTGCTGTGAAAGTTTAATATTAGACTTGGTACTTATAGATCCAAGAAATGTATTGTCTGTACAATAAAGTTTGTAAAATTACACTCTGTTCATTCTTGAAAACCTTGGCATTCATGCCCAGTTTCTTATGTTATAGAAGATAACATAAACATGACCATAGCAAAACAGTCTTGTTGAGGACAAACTCACACCTAGTATTTCAAACAACGTTTTATTTCACTTTGATGTCACGTTTGACACAATATTCTATTTAAGGCCAAAGCAGAGATTTATAACGGTTCATTATAACATTCTTGCTTTTCTACTTGCTGTTTCTGTTTATAAAACCCATGTGTGTTCTCAACCTCTTTCTCATAATGTGCCATCAACTTCAATGATTTGTGCATGTACACCCCCAGGTCTCTATTCCTTTGCCCTTTTAAAATCATACCTTTTAGCTATTACAGCTCTCCTTCAGACTGAATATGCTACATCATAATTCTCTGCTTTACATTTCAATTGCCAGAAGTCCATCCATTCCATCAGTCCGTGGTTTTTATCTTCTTGAAGTCTATCATTATTTTCACGACAGTTCAAGGCTTCAGAATATGCTGATCAGAAAGGCATTACATAGAAACCAAACCATTGACATCAACATTCAAATAGAAGATAAATTTTGTTCAGATAAGGACGCTTCAATCAGATAGTCATTTGATTGCTATAGCCTGCTGAATGCGTGCCACAGCCATAATGCAGTAGTCTCCCTGTAGCCACAGGGGTACGTTTCAAGACCTACTGTGGAAGCCCAAACCCGCGGATAGGAGTGAATCCATTCAAATCAATGGGAAATTTACTTTCCCAGCCCTGGTTCCGGAAGGTTCTCTATAATATGTTCAGGCCGCAGTAAACCACGGGTAACTGAAACCGTTGAAAATGATTTTGTGGATACGGGAGTCGCCCTGTACAACATTTACTGATGACAATGGAACACTGGGTTCCCAGGCATGAAAGTGAAGAAGCAATTGACGGCCTGTTCCATTTGTTTGTTTGCCTCCCTTCCAGTGCCCAGGATTTCTATCTCTTCTTGAATGGATCCAAGGGTGCTACAATTCATGAGATGAAATCTTCCAGCTTGGCCGACATTCCTCAAAATATCAGGGTACGCTCCGTCAGCAATGATTGTCCACATCATCTATCCGAGGAGTTTGGCACTGGACAGGCACCAGCCTTGCCACATCATCATGGCACATCTCCAACTCACTTCTAAGACAGTCACCATTACATCGCCGCAGTTCAGAGCACCCTGACATCTTACAATGCAATGCTGATGCACAGCCACTTTGTAGATTTGGACAGGTATCCAACTCTTGCATTGGAGCAGACTCCACCAATGGGGTCTTAGCTTGTTTTCCTAGCACTCACGAACTTTGCATCTCCTTGAATGCTCACAGCATCTTTGCCATGCCTTGACTTGCTTTGCCTTTTTATGTATTGCTATATCATTCAGTACCTCTGTCCTGCCTTACCATTTACATTGGGCATAAAGCCAGGCTTGTCATGGTTGCCAGCAGTGAACAGTCAAAGGGATGGACATGTTGCTGTGCAGCACCACACCACATCAACATCTCACAATCATCATTTGCCAGTAGCTTATGTGACAAATACACTGAATGCGCTTCAAGTAGGTGGCCATTTCTCTGAGTCTAAAGGAAGTATTCCTCAGTCATGGAGACAATTGTCAGTCTGGGGGTCCCACCACAGTCAGTTAAGGCTGTTGTCCAATCTCAATCCATGGTCTTAGACATAGTCAATTGGTTTCTTGGGGCATTTGGGGTGAAGGATCCATATCACTACACTCCAGGGATTGGCCATAGACAGATCTGCAGGCCCAGTGCTACCAGCCCAGGGATTAGTGGTAGGTCAGTCAGGGAGTTGCACAGAGATCAGTTAGGGGTCTGGTCACCCAGCAGTTGGGTCTGTCAATCCAAATTGGTGGGGATGTCAGTCTCAGGCCATAGTCAGCCTGAGAGTCTGTTCACTGAAATTCAAGAGAGAACCACTGCTGTGGTGAATCAGATAGATAGGACAATTGTAAAGGACTGGAGGCAGCACACTGTGATGCAGAGGAGACAATAATTATGAAGGGGGTCACTGCAGAAGCAGGGACTCATTGCCGTTCACTGTCACACTGGCTCTGAAAGGGGTGGAACTTTGCATTATAATGTTTGGTTGTATGACTAAGCTGCAGGTCTTGGATTCTAAAAATTAGAGGGAACGTTTTGAAACTCAGAACTGATGGGGTTGACAGGGAATGCAACGTTGAAAGGAACAAAAAAATTTGGGAGGTCATCCAAATTGGCAAACGGAGCCTGTGACTCAATTTGAAAAGCACAACCTGCATTGCTTTCCATCCTCAAACAAATCGGAAAAGCACAATAGGAATGTAAAATGGAGGGTGGTTGCATGTCTGAGCATGTGGGTTGTATTTGTTAGTGATGTGATGTCTTTCAAAGAGCAATTACATTAATGAGGCACTTACACAGTACAAGTTTAAGACAACTGTAAGAATAGAATTCTCATGTGAAACACATACAGTATCCAACTATGTTGAATATTAATCTTGGCGCAAGCAATCTTGACCACGTCATTAGTCATTACAGATTGATCGTAGTCATCTATGTGAAGCAGAAGTAATCAGAGATGACCTTAAAAATGTCACCAGTGAGCCACAATTCACAAAGACAATTCAAGACCTCACAGTCTGCACAAGGACATGGAGCTGTAAATCTTTGTCAACATGCTCTTATATTCAATACTCCCTTTGTTGGCTGATATGGGGGTGAGAGGAAAGAACAAGGTTTCAGTAATTTCTTACTGGACTTGCAAATGCCTGTGTATTGTCAAACATGGCTTGTGCCACATGCATCAGAATAAAGTTCACTATGTACAGCCATTCCATGATTCCATGGCCATTTAGTTGCTTCCTTGCCCCACTGTGAGGAGGACTATACAAAACTGTATATTTGTGTTTGATGCAAATGCTGACGGCTCACATTACTAAACAGTTGCCTTGTTTCTTGTTTCTCCATTTCCTTTGAACAGTGACCAATAGTTGCCGCCAAAGCGGGGTGTTATCATTGCTATGACTTCAGTACAATGACAGAGAAACCAAGGACGTACAAACGCACCACCAAGTCCATGACCAGCGTCAATGTCCAGCAGCTGTTAAACATGAAGAATTCACTGCAGAAGGGCTCTTCAAGGGGAGGTACAAGAGGCCCACAGTATGTGGTTCTCGGTGTCATTTGCTTGAGAGAAGTAAGCTGCAATGTGGCTGCTGACTACAGATGTCCAGGTACACCTATCCTGAACCCTGCCACCTCTGAATTGGGACCTGTGATGTGAAGGGGGGGAGGCCATTCTTTCCTGCTGGTTATTGAGCTGACAGCTGTCATAATGTTTTCTGGAACTGCTTGTATTCGAGATTCCAAGAAGGACCTGTGTGGAATCTTTCAATCCTTAAACGACAAACATGGCAAGGCTGTTGCTGATGCATTCAATGCCAGATCACACTGCTTCATCTTGTTTCCTCATGATGAGGCCAGTGCTGTGGTCCAGGCAATAATAGGCTTTGCCAACTAAGCTGGCTTCCCCACATGCAGGGCGCTGCTTGCTGTACACATGTTTCATTGAAGACACCAGATGATACCACGGCAGACTTCATTAATAAAATAAGCTTACATCTGGTCAATGTACAAGCCATCAGTGATGATCAGGATCTATCTTACATTACTGCACCCAGCATCCTGTCAGCTGCCATGGCGCCTATAACTTTGATAACTTTCAGGTTCCTTCTTCATTTGAAGAATTGCATGCCTTTTAAGGGTTGCTACTGGGAGACAAGGGCTACTTTCTTGAATGATGACTCCATTACACAACCCTATGTCTGCCACCAAATGTAGTTACAATGCAGCGTCACTCTTCAAACAGCACCAACATGGAGCAGACGATAAGCCTCCTGAAGATGTGGTTCCAATGTTTGGACCAATTTAGAGGCACTCGAGGAGTGTGCATTACAGTACTGTTCAGAGAAATATAGAAATATAGAAAAGAAGAGTAGGATTAAGCTACATGATCCTTACATGCTGGACTCTGCACAACTGGAGGAGGCAAAGACGGGGTGTGAAGGACTCTGAAGAACTGAGAAAGGAGCAGCAGCCTTCTGAGGATGGTGAAGACATTGAGCAGGATAAACATCCCCTTCGATATGACAGAATGGTGCACAGCCACAAGCCAGACAAGCTTAATTAACACCCGTTTCCAATAATTATAAAATGTGTTGTTGGTCAAAAGGCAATGTTAACCCACAAAACAAATGCTACTTTTTTTGATTGTTGTTCCTTCTCCTGTTGTTTAATAAAAGTTAAAGTGATCAACTGTTTGAATGTTTTACAACATATGATACTCCCATATTCGACAATGACAAGATGTTGTGTTCTGATTGGGTTAAAAGAATGAATAGCACTCCTTCAGGCAGGGTTCCAATGCAATGTGGCACTAATGACAGGTAGCCCCTATAGATTCATTTGTGTAGCTGCAGGTCCTATGACAATCAATCAGACAACTGATGATGTAAAGTAGGAAAACAACTATGAATGTGATCTTCTATATGAAATGAAGCAGCACTTGTCCCACTGATATGCTCACAGAAGCTTTTATTTTTCAGTTCCCTCCAATTATGTCTACTGCTAAGGGATATTCTTGTTTATGAGCATTTGATTTGCTGCACAGTTGAGCATTAAAAGTTGTGCCAATGACACAAATTGTGGAAGGTGTGGACAGCAGTGACTTCTGCTGATGAGCACATGATAGCATGGATACAATGCCATGGAGACATAATGCATAGGTAGGAAGGTTGTTGCTGAAAATTGCGCGAGATAACTCACTAGAGCTCATGGAGGGAAATGTTCCTTGAAACTCCCCAAAATTGACATTTAATTGATTTTTGGTAAAATAAAGCCACTTACATTCAGATTTCCATAACTCAGTCCAGTACTGGTAAAACTCTCACCTATGACTTTGCTTACCTTCTGAAGTGCTATTCCATTGCTCTTCTGTTCAATTTTCCATCCTTCAAATGATCCAAATCCAATATCCTGTCCTGCACACTGCTATTGAGAGAGTGCAGTGTAGGTTCACGAGGTCAATACCTGGAATGGCGGGACAATCTTATGTTGGAAGATTGGAGCGACTGGGCTTGTATACCCTTGAGTTTAGAAGACTGAGAGGGGATCTGATTGAGGCATATAAGATTATTAAAGGATTGGACCCTCTGGAGGCAGGAAACATGTTTCCGCTGATGGGTGAGTGCCGAACCAGAGGACATAGCTTAAAAATACGGGGTAGACCATTTAGGACAGAGATGAGTAGAAACTTGTTCACCCAGAGAGTGGTGGCTGTGTGGGATGCTCTGCCCCAGAGGGCAGTGGAGGCCCAGTCTCTGGATTCGTTTAAGAAAGAGTTGGATAGAGCTCTCAAGGATAGTGGAATCAAGGGTTATGGAGATAAGGCAGGAACAGGATACTGATTGAGGATGATCAGCCATGATCATAATGAATGGTGGTGCAGGCTCGAAGAGCAGAATGGCCTACTCCTGCACCTATTATCTATTGTCTATTATCTCACTCGGCCAACACTCTGGTTGCTATTGGTGGCTCCAGTTTAGTATTCTCATCCTCTTGCTTAAATATCTCCATGAACTTGCCCTCAGTCTTTTCCTGCAAACATGCTTCAAAAGTCTTCAAACCCTTGCATCTTGTTCATCTTCCCATTCATTTGACCCACCAGTAGCAATCATACCTTCAGCCATTGAGAGTTTAATATCTTGAACAACCTTCACAAACCCTTCCATTGTCCTTTCTTCATTAAGATCTATTGCTTTGGCAGAACTTATTGTCACACTCCTCGTGTATCTTGTTTTGGTTCAGTGTTCATTTATTGTCTTCATTATAAATTTAAAAACCAGCTTGGGGCTGTTGTCAGTGTTGTTGTTGTTAAAGGCCTTTAACAAATATATGCAAGACAGGTGCAAACCTTTTACAACCAGCTGCTTCACGTCCCTGGTGCCCTGTGACACAATATGGCAACTGGAGACAGTAATGTGTATGGTTTGGAGATCTCCTCACCAAAGCTCCATCACCATTTTCTGCTGAGGGATGTTTGGAGCTACCAGAATGAGGGAAAGTGAACTACTGGGTGACGTCCTTCGGGTATTTGCAAAACATGTTCCAACAACAGACAGAAATTACAAGCAAACTAAAATAATCCAATAATTAAACTGGATGCGTCTCATTTGCAAGGAGGAGAAAGTGAGGACTGCAGATGCTGGAGATCAGAGTTGAAAAATGTGGCACTAGAAAAGTACAGCCGGTCAGGCAGCATCCGAGGAGCAGGAGAGTCGCGTTTCGAGCATTAACTCTTCATCAGGAAGAGCGTATCATTTGCAAATTAATATAAGAGTTCTTTGCTGGCAATAATTCTACCCAGCTACAAATTTACTTTGGAAACTATGGGAAATGCATTGATAGAATAATAATTGTGGGTCTTGTGTGTACTGCCCCAATCAGGATTGCCTCAAAGGTTGAAGGATATTTGATGCAACAACCTTTTGTCACAGCCATTATTGCTCAAGTTTGTGACCAAAATACACTTTGCATATTGATAAATATGGGAGTATTTATATGAAAGGGACGTTCTATCTGGTAATGAGGCCTTTCCAAACCACTGTTTAATATTGGCATATGCACTGCCTGCTCTATGGTTTGATAGATTACAGTTGCATTAATATTGAGGAGGTTCCTTATGAATACACTATGGGAAGCAAATTTCCCCTTTATCCAATTGTCTCAATCAAGCTTTCACTGACCAAACACGGTGGAATGCTATAAATCATCCAAGGTAGAAGTGTAATTCATCTAACTCAATCAAAATAACAAATAAGTCATTATCGGTCACAGAATGGAAATTATCAGCTGATATTACCATTTGTTCCAGTGATTTGAATCCGTTTAGAGAATGATAAGTTGTTCCTATTAGTTAAAGAAAAATGTAATTTTTTAAAAATCTTGACAATATTTGATTCTCATGGCATTGCTGTACAGTTAAATATGAACTACTGTGTATGAAAAATATTTATGTTTTATAGAAACCCAAATTATTTGATGTAGTCAGTACAGATCAGGTTTTCATCTGAATCTAAATTGAATGAACTTGTTTAGATTGAGTTGTTGATTAATTTGTTCACAGTAGGACCATTTAGAATTATGATGCCATACACTGGCCAGTACAGGCAAGTGCAGGTTTATTCTGGAGAAGGAGATTCACATTAACAAGTGATACAAAGAACACAGAGAGTGTAACGATGACAAGAAATATAAATGCAAACCCATAAATGTGACTACAGGGTTCGTTGCAAAGCTTTGTACTTTCTGCAGAGATCAAGGTAGAGATTATAATGCAATACATTGTACTGCAGACTCTACAAAATGACAGAATCTTCCTGGTCTCGTGGGTAAGCTAGGAGGAGATACTGGGAAGAGTTTGACAAAAATTGTTTTCCTGCTGCTGACAATCTCCTTAAGCTATCATCAGCAAAGATTTAGGCTAATTGAAGTCACATCATCATCTTCCCGGTGGCAGACTGGTCTCCCACAAAGAGCCAAGCCTGACAGTTGCCTAGTGACAACTTGTCAGTGGCTGGCGAAGGAAACTTGTGAGACTTCCAACACTAACGCTCACAACCACCAGAGCTGTTACCTTGATCTGACCTCTGCTGCGTCCATTGCCTATCAAGTAGAACAGCATCCCCCTGTAGAGGAGAGAGATGGTCATGGAGTCAGTGGCCACATTCAGTTTATGAAATTGTAACCTCTTTACAGGAGTCTCGGATCCTTCATCCCGTGGACTGCAGTAGTTCAAGAAGGCATCTCACCAATACCTTTTCAAGGTCAGTTAAGGGTTGTCAATGAACATTGGCCTTGCCTGTGATGCCTGTGACTTGCGAATGAATTTTTAAAAAGGGGCTTTCCTTCCAACAGAGGGCAGTCCCTGCCTCTGCTGGAGTACCTGCCATTTTTGCAAAGCTGCAAGCACACTGATTGGCATGGAGCCTCGGGGAGCTGATTGCCATCAGTGGAACTGAAGGCAGACCCCTACATCCTCTGTCATGCAGAGCGGGACTGAGACTGGCACTCATGCTCATGCGGTAAGTGCAGATGAGTTAAGGACTATCAGTCATTGAATGACCAAGCAGACTTGATGGGCCGAATGGCCTATATCTGTTCCTATGTTTTATGATCCCACCTGATTATCCAGTTCATACGTTAAAATATCACAGAATCTTTGAACATCATCTTTGGACAAGCCTGTTACCCAAGAAGTTGCATTTCACTTTATCGAGAGAGGACTCAGTGGAAGTTTTGAGCAAGCATACCAGTGTAATACTTGTATGTTTATACAAAAGGGATTGTCATTTTTGATTCTCCCAGCACAAGGTTTCAACATGGGCAGCACTCAATGAGATGATTTTGGGCCTATCCCATTTAGTAGATGAATATTGTTCAGGATCTTGCCCAAATTGCTAACTCAGAGCCTCGTTCCAATGAATGGAGCTCTGTGCCAGAAAACCAAAGTGAAAACCTTATCCTCCAGAAACTTATGGATTGGAATAAGTCACATTCCGTAAAAAAGAAGTGAGATTCCTAAAATTGATCAGAAAAATAATTGAATGAGAACACCTTTGTTCTCAGAGTCAAGGTTCGGGAGTTGAAATTTGTATCTGGAAGTGACACATGTTTGTGTTTTATGTCTTGGAGATATGTGGAGATGATACATCAGCTTCCAAGAGCACGACAGCAGCTTTATTCCATGCTTTAAAATGTCTGCTCGCTCATGCTTAGAGCAGCTTGCTTCAGTTTAGTTTCTTTTTCTAAGTGATCACATCCAGGCTTAACTAATCAGACACAGTGAGTTGTCAACCAGCAGACATAACCAAACACCAAAAAAATTGAACACAGCTGTGTACACAAGATATCAGATTATCAACTATTAAATGCAGAGTCTGCTTCTGATATTTAATTCCAATGATTGCAATGGTGCTGCATAAAATAAGCAGCAGATCCAACATCGATTTTACGCCTGTACCTGAGACAAATTCTGATAACTCTATGGCTATACTTCATATTTCCCTCATTAAAGGGAATGCAATTTGCTTCAGCAAATTTGGGTGTGGAACCAGAAAAGACAGCCAAGATTTCCAGTTCTTCAAAGATGTTAGTGACTGTATGTGACAAGCATACAGAAAGAGACACATAAACAGACATGTAGAATGGAAAACAAAAGGAGTGATAGAAACATGGAGATATTAAAAATATAGATTATTCAAAGCAAACAAAAGCTTGAAAGGAAGAAATATCACCGGAAGAAAACAGCAAGTGAAGTAAAATATTAATGTACTAAAAAATGCCATCTGCTAACACACTTCTTTGCAAATGTATGGTTAGGATTCAGTCTATTCCCATATGTGACCCATAAGATAACTGCAAAAGCTTGCAACTGAGATATGTCGACCACCACATGTGAAAGATGCAATCCATCATTTAGATGCATCTGTACTGCTTACATAGCAAGCTTAACAGAAAGCTCATTTAGTAGAAACAACTCTGCAAAGTTACTGCAGTTTAACAATAAGAATGAAAAAGCATCTAGTTATATTAGAACCACACTTTGCTGCATCTTTGTTGAAACATTGATGGCACACATGTGGCCTCATAACAGATAAAATTTATTAATGGGACCAATAACTTTAACAATGTAATCACACATTCTTTTTGTAGTGAACTGTAAAACTATAACTTGTTGTAAATGCTTGCAATTAAAATAACCAGCCATGATTGGCATGTAACACTCAATTCCACTTCTGCCTCAGCTCCTCTGTGGTTGGAATCATCGCACATGCCTTTCTAACCTCTAGACTGCCCTAGTAGCTTCTCATATTCTGCCCTCCATAAACTGAGATCATACAAACTCTGGTCATTGTGTCCTGAGTCATTCTGAGTCCCACTCATCCAGCCACCCTAATATTGTGGGCCTGTATTGGCTCCTGTCTCGTCATTATCTCATGCTGATGCTCAAATCCTCCCTTCATTTTTATTCTATTTTTTCAGAAAAGATAAAAGTAATTCCAACTCAAAACGTTCCATAGTCTCACACCTTCCTAACTATCTCCTCCAGTCCCACAACTCTGCAATATCCAAGCTCCTTTAGTTTTGACTTCTTGGAAATCCATCTTTTTGAATTGCTCCACAATTGGTGGGCAAGTTTTCAAATGCCAATATTCAAAGCTTTAAGCTGAGGGGTGACATTATAGAGGTTTGCAGGATTATGGGGGGCATGGATAGGATGGATGGACAGGGTCTTTTCCCTGGGGTTGGGGAGTCCAGAACTAGAGGGCATAGGTTTAGGGTGAGAGGGAAAAGATATAAAAGGGACCTAAGGGATAACTTTTTCATGCAGTGGGTGGTACGTGTATGGAATGAGCTGCCAGAGGATGTGGTGGAGGCAAATACAATTGCAACATTTAAGAGGCATTTGAATGGGTATATGAATAGGAAGGGTTTGGAGGGATATGGGCCGGGTGCTGGCAGGTGGGACTAGATTGGGTTGGGATATCTCGTCAGCATGGACAGGTTGGACCGAAGGTTCTGTTTCCATGCTGTACATTTCTATCACTCTATGACTTGTCTCCTTTAAGACATCCTTAAAATCTACCTTTTTGACTGAACTTTTGGTCACCTGTCCTAATAAGTCATAATTTGGTTTGGTGCCAAATTTTGCCTTACAATACTCCTGTGAAGTGCCTTGGGATGTTTCATGACCTGAAAGGTACATACAAATACAAATTGTTGCAGTTGGTGCACTGATTGACGGAAGTGATACCCATAGATTATTGGGAAACTGCAAACATTGTAAACTTCAGAATTTATGGTGCAGTTTTGCCAAGTTAACCCTGCAAGAGCAATCTGGAAAATACTAGCTAGTGTGATTAGATTTAGTAAGATTTTGGTCTCAAAGACTTTCTTTTCTGATGACAGTGTTGGACATTTTATTAGTGGGCAGTTCAGTGCTTTGATATTTCTTTACATTTTCATTGCTGCATATACACATTTTTATTTTCTCCTAGTGTATCCTGGCTATTTTCTTTTGGAAACAGAGGATGAATCATAAAGTTTCTGATAATCTAATCTTCTGGCTGTTATACGTGTTCTGAATTTGCTGAAGGGTTTTTGTTTGCCAAATGTGTATGAAAGTATTCATAGGCTAAGTGGACCAAGCTGTGAATTGGGAAGTGTGGAAACAGTTTCTGTATAGAGAGTTGCTACATTTAAGTGCGAAAGTTTAATCTCAGCTATTAAATCATATTGTTAAGTGAGAAAAGTAATGAAAATGTCATGGTTAAATGACTTGAAAAGAAAAATCATAAAATGCATACTTTCTTCAACACAATAATTACCTTTTATTGTGAAAGTTTATTTATAAATCTCCCATACCACATGTTCCAGCCAAAAGGAATGGACTGACTTATTTCCTTGCCCCACTGGCCACAAGTTTGTATTTAAGAAGTAAGTGATATTGCCAATTATAGCTACATACACACACACACGTGCGCATATATACACACATGTAGTATAACAACTTTACGTAACATCTGAAATCAGGAAAAGGAATCTGCAGCTGAAATCGCTATAAAAATCAGTTACAGCAGGTTTTTCTTTTCTCAATACATTGTTATAGATTCAGACATCTTCTTCAAGGATCCTCAACAAAAGACATTAAGGTCCTGTGATGGGATTTAAACTCAAACTTCAATTAGGTGGTTTCTGAGAAGACGGCAAGGGCAAAGACTTGTTCCCCCAAGCAGTTTCTGGCTGCCTATGTTCAAAGCCAATATTCTCTTCATGAATGCAACATTTTTGCAGCTGTCACTAGTGCCATCTGCTTTCAAAAGTTTTTTCAAGAATCTCAAAACACACACAGTAACTAGCCTGTGATTTTATAAAGAATATAAGTTACTGCAGTTCTGCTCATCAACTTTAAAGCAATAATCAAGAGTCCACCAATCACGTGGGTTCCTGAGTCTGCAGGCCAATAAGAGGGCCCAAAGATGGTAACCCTTAGACCATGGAGAAAGCTGCCACTGCAGAATGGAGACTGAGAGGAAACCTCCACTTTGAAACACCTTCTGAAGAGGTATTAATTTAATAAAATAAATGATGGCCAGTGGGGCAGAAAGTGCAGAAAACCTAAAGGGCTCCCAATCTATGTTGCTAGCTAACTGCCTCCAGGCATTTTTCTTACCTTTCTGGTTGAGGACCAGGTGTGGATCTCTTTGGGCATGTACTCTATCCACACTGGGAAGATTCCAGTGACACTTCAGGCAGCCTTCAAATGGACAGTGAATTCTGTAGATTAGCTCCCAGATTGGGAATCTCTGCCGGTGATAACCCACCCCAGGAAGTGAGAATATGTCAGCCTGCCTGCCTAACTGATACTAATATTTCAGACTTTCTTCCGGTTCTCTCTTCAAATTGCAATTCCTAACAGCCATGCCTGTATCTTAATTATGTTTTTCTGGTTTTTATTTGTTTTTATTTGTGCCTGTCTTTCTTTCTCAGGGATGCTTACTCCTTAGAAATGTTGGTTTAATTTTCTGGTTTATTTTGATATTTTATCTTAACTTATCTGTAAATTGATCTGTTACAACTAGTGATTTTTCTGTGTCCGTGAGACCCAACCTGCTTCCCTCCATTCTCCTGATAAGCCTTTCATTATATCTTCTGAATGTCTATTACAGCATCTCCTTTTATTCTATCCGTTTCTTTATATCCCTTTGCTATTTAAATTGTGTTTTTCTCTTCTGTTATCTTTTCCCCCTGAAATAAATATGTTACTTTGCTACTGTCACTCTTCTCTATGTTCCTCCACCTAACTCTGTCCCTCTGAACAAGCTTTGTCACACAACCTAATTTTCTATCCATGTAATATTTGTTTCTTTCATACTTTTACCACCTAGAAGAGCAGCTGAATTGTGTGAACAGCATCACCAAGCTGGATTCCAAACCACACTCCACTGTGACATGGAAATATATCACCTGTTGTGTTACGTTGCATAGCTACTATGCAGAAGAGTTTTATGTGACATTCTTATAATCCCATCACTGTATCATGCACATAAGCCGAAGGTAAAAAGCTTATAGAATCCACCTGAACTGCAGCCACTTGAAGCATGAGTCACTGATGGAAGCACACTCTTGTTTGTGACCGAATAACTCAGCAGTGAAACGTCTGTGGTATGATATAGGTATATACCAGAAGTTGTAATAAATGTCTATTAAATCTTTCAGTACTACATTGCCCACATATCGTTCTTATGTTATGACAGGCAGCATGATAGTAAACAGCGGCAGTCTCATTTAAAAGAATCCCAAGTTCTCGGTTGCAGCCATTTGGAATCCTTACTGAAGATCAGACAGCACTGAACTTTAAAGAATTTAGCAATCAAGCAGCATCAATCTGTGTGAGTACAAATCTACAAATTAAACAGCCAGAAGACTTTCATCTTAAAGGTTAAGTTGAAATTAAGAAGTCCTATATCCCCTTTAAGAAAAATGCCATCTTAGTTTCCTGCTTAAAACTCAACAGTTCTCTTGCAGAATTAAATGTGAGAAAAGGTAGTCACAGGTTATGAGATGTGAACTAGCTCAGGATTAGCACACTCTGACTCATGTTGTATGGGCAGAAATCCTAAGAGTCTGTGAATGAGTTTATTGCAAGATGTCATAGCAAAGGGCAGGAGTGTGATTTTTTTTTCAAATTGTTAAACACCTGATTAAAACCTTTAGGAGAGATGTTCTGGGCAAAGAAAAGAGCATTTATTACCATGTGTAGTGCTCCAAGCATCACCTCAACCCCAAAACAGAAATCCTTGCTTCTGTACTGGATCGTGCTAATAGTGTTCAGCGGGTACACAGCCTACTCTCAAGAGCTTTTCTAGCTACCATCAGTAATCTCAATTCCAAGAGAAAGACATCAGAAAATTTCAAAAAGTGATCTCCCTCTCGGAATGAGGTGAAACATGGAACATCACAAGTCGCAATAAATATTATGAAAATTGCGTAAGAGTTTAAAATACTGTTCGGGAAATAAATAATCAAAGGAGTGCAAAAGACAACGCAAAGGAAGGTTGAATATCTGAGTAACGTGTAGGCTGGAATAAAATGTTGGTTTCATTAGATAGAGCCTACTCAATACAGTTTCAAATGTAATTCAGCAATTCTCGTTTATTTTATTAGATTTCATTACTGTGCTTATCACAATGAAAAATACCACCACTTTGACTAAACCTATTTTTAATTGATGTAGTCTAATGCTAGCACAAAGCTTCTTTCCATCAGGTACGGTATATTCATATCTATTGCAAAGCCTTTTCTTTTAATCCTTGAAAATAATTATGAGTTCAGACTCACAACAGACTCCCCCACCAAATGAATTTTACCACCCTTGTGAGCTTTTGGACAAAACACCAAGTTAGCCCTAATGAGTGCTAAACAATAACTGATTTGGAGGAGCTGGTGTTGGACTGGGATGGACAAATTAAAAATCACACAACATTGGATTATAATCCAACAGGTTTATTTGGAAGCACTAGCTTCTGCTCCTCACGCTCCGAAAGCTAGTGCTTCCAAATAAACCTGTTGGACTATAACCTGGTGTTATGTGATTTTTTTTAACTAAATAATACTGTAATAGTTTGTCCCAAGTGGAAAGTAGATGGAGATTATCTGGTGTCCTTTGAGTGGTAGTCAGATTTTGCGCTATTAGTACTTCATGTGTACACATTCCACAAGGCAATTGATTGACAATGGCATGCGAATAACATTTAAACCATGCTTCAGGCTGCTCGCATGCTGGACACACTTGCTATGACATTTTATTTTAATCATATTCACGTTTTTGTTCTTGAAGTGGCATGGGAAAATGTCCAAAATAACAAGGAAAAATAGAAAAGAAAAATAAATCTGATCATACATCCGAGAATAAAATAAAATAGCAGATAATACTGCAAGAGACTCACACTGGGTTGGTTTTAGTAATTGTGTCCACTCAATTAATGCAAAATGTTAAGCTTCTAATGAATATGTTAGGATTCATAAATCATGGTTCATCTCAGCTACTAGTGATTTCGAATGTATTGAGATTTCTGAACAGATGAGATCAGAGAGCAAGTTGTTTCAGCTTTGCTTTGTAGGGTTGGCATCTTCTAGTTATTATGGGCATCATGTAGTTTCTTACAGAACATTGTATGATGGAGTTTATAGATCACATGCACATACATAGTTGTTACAGAACTCTGGGAACATCCTGTTAGTTAACTTTTTGCCAGCACGATACCTTACACGTTGGTCCTTGGCACCACCATGTGGAATTCAGGAGAAATAGAAACTCCAAAAATTTGGTGTTACATATCACATCTGCCAAATCAAAAGAAATAACTTAATGACAGGGAGAGCCATCTAACATTTGACCACAAAGACTCCTGCAATTTAATGAGAAACTAAAAAAACACATTTGCAGTGTAACAAATACAGCCTTCCTTCAGCTGCACTTTCCAACTCCACAGACTCATAATCTAGGGGGACAAGGATGGAATCACATCCAAGTCACACAACATGCTGGCTTGCACATTCATTCCTGTTCCTTCATTTTTACCATGTGAAATTGTGGGTTCTTCCTACTCAACAGCATAATCTGAATTGCAGCAGTTCAAGAAGGCAGCCTACTAGGAATGGGCAATACTCTGGCTTTCCCAAGGATAACCACATCCTGAGCATGACTTTGAAAATAGTAAAGTTGCCATATTCCTACCAGACCATACAACTGCTCTCCCATGAGAGAGAGAGACAACTGGTGGTGGTTTCACCCAAGGGTCACCATACCTCAGGCAAGAGGAGAGTTTGAGAAAATGGTAACCTCATTGAACCCATGCTGTTAGCATCACTCTACATCCTAAGCCAGCCACCCAAGCTGGTTTAGGATGTAATGACATGGCAAGGTGTTAATGAAAGCTGAGGATATGTCCAGTTTGTAGCGAGTTTTGAGAAGATTTGTAGCTCAGGTTGAGGTTTTGGATGTAGGTTTTCTCGGTCAGTGAGCAAACCTACGTCCATTTCCAGTTTGTCCTTGTAGACTTCTCTTAGTCCTGAAGTCAGTTGGTCCAAACAGAGTACTCAGCAGCCAGTGGTCTAGGCACATTCCATTGCAGATTTATATAATTTTTGCCAATTCATGTGACAATGAGGCACTGAGAGATAAATATGTTTCAATTTTCTGTAGCATACTTCCTGATTTATCAGAGCAACGGCTGATCTTTTAGCCTATATTTATCTTAAACACATAGTAACATGGTTGATTTTTAACTGCCCTCTCAAATGGCCTAACAAACCACTCAGATACCTCCATCCTGCTACAAAATCTGAAAGGAATGAAATCAGCTGGTCCACCTGTCATTCATCAAATCACCAGGAACCATACAAAAGCAATCCTAGCACGCTCAACACTGCAAAGCCTTCCTGACTAACATGTAGAGTTTCATAGAAGAATTAGGAGGGTTAGCCATAGACTCACTATGTAACAGCCTGACATAGTCATACTCAAGGAATCATACATTATGGACAATAATCCAGACATCACCATTGCTATCTCTGGATATATCCTGTCCTATCAGCAGTAAAAGTTGCCCTGTATCCTCAGGTGTGAGGGTGGAATTTGTCTCCCTAAGGATTGTGCGGTGCTCAATCCAACTGATACCATCATGGACAGATGTATCTGCAGCAGGAAGATTGGTGAGGATGTATCAGTATGCTTTATTCCCTTTTGTTTGTCCCTTTACCGCCTCCTAATGACTCAATCTTGGTGATGGACTTTGAAGCCCTCCCACTCAGAGTAAATTCTGTACCTTTGTCACCCTCAGTGCTTTGCTCAGGTGGTGTTCAACATTCATCATATGCTGGAAGGTTGGTAGGTACAGGTAGACAATCCTTTATCTGAAACCCTCGCTGCCAGCTGGTTTTCGGATTTTGGAATTTTTCGAATTTTGGAATAAATTACATTTTCACAGAGAAATAAAAAAATCTTAACGAGCAGCAGACACACGTGTAACTACTACGAGCGCTGAGACGGAATTGACGCCTGCCAGTGCTGGGCCATGGCACCACAGCACGTCTGAGTGGTGTGGGTTGAGTGAGTGTGAAGTTAGGTTAACTGTTTGCACGCCAAGCAGCCTTGCTATGGAGAAAAAAACTTCACAAGAAAAGCTTTGTATTTCGGAGCTCCTCAGATTTCGGAATTTTGGATAAAGGTTTGTGTACCTCTCGTAACGAGCAGACCATTTCCTTGTCCATATTCACCCTAATGCCATTTATGGGGTCTGCAGTCAATGTTCAGAACTTCCAGGGCAACTCCCTCCTGACTATACAACACTGTGCCACCCTCTCTAGATGTAGTATACTTGCAGTTTCAGAAGGCTTTGATAAAGTACCTCATATGTTGCTGGTTGGAAACCTTAAAGCACATGGAAAAAGAGGCTATATACCTGGGTAGATTAAGGACTGACTACAAGATAAAAAACAGAGAGTAGGAATAAATGGGCCATGGTTGCATTTGCAGGCTATATCTAATTGGGCAGTGCAATAGTTAGTAATTGGGCCCTAGTTCTTCACAATTTACATCAATCATTTGGAGTTGAAGACCAAATGTAATGAGCTTCATGGTGTCAGGGAAGGCCTCAGCTCATTACAAGTATCTTTCTTATGGAGGATGATTCTATCATGTTGCAGTGATAGTGCGCAGACATTAGTCTGAAAATGTTATATTTTAATTCAGCATACACATTTTAAAAGACAGAAAGCTCACATTAGCTTTTCGTTAAAGATCATTCAAATGGAAAACTGACAACATACATATATCTCCAACATCATTTCAATCTGTAGAAATTATTGCTTTGCTTAGTTTTGCATGTCGTAATTTCTAGTTTGAATAGTAGAAGATCCTTACAGTAACTTTGGTTAACCATTCTTCATTACATTTTTTTGGAAAGCTTGTAATATTGATTGTTGTGACGTTTTGTTTGCCTTTACCCCTTTTGTGTTAACCTGCTTCTTCTGAAAGAGGCATTACTGCCCTACCTCATGCAGGTTCTCATCCAGAACTGCCACACACTGGTATTCTTGTTACTGATGTGCAGGGTGGCAGAAGCTCCAGTAGGTGATGCCACAACGACAATTTGCTAAAATCTTCAACAAAGAAAGTCTGGCTGCACTGAAGAATACATTTACATTTATATGGGCCCATTCACATGATCAGGACAGCCTAACAGGAAGTCTGTGTTCAAGTCCCACCTGCTCCAAAGGTGTGCAATAACTTCACTGAACAGGTTGATTAAAAAACAATTTAGGCACTGAGCACTTCTGTAACATAATCATTGTTTTAATGTTTTACACAAGGCAAGATCCCACCAAAAGCAATGTGGTAATAACCAGATAATCGGATTTGGTGATATTGAGTGCAGGCTAAGCATTAGTCTGGACCTAAGGGTGAACTCCTCTACCCTTTTTTGGAATAGTGCAGTGGAATATTTCATGCCTGCGGTATAATGAAATTCATATAAACCACAAAGATATAACTGATTGCTTAACATTGATATCCATAACAGGGAAGACACCAGTCTAGAATGAACATTCTAGAGAGTGGACTTAAGCACAAACACTAGAGAGCTGCATTTGAAAACCTACTTTGTACAGAAGTAGATAAAGGAGTGTTAGAGCAGAAAAGGAGGTGAAGATCCTTACTTTAAGATAAGGAGCAAGCAACCTCAGGGATAATTTCATCCACAGCCCAAAAATACTTGTTGTCTTAATACGCTGGTAGCAATAGTGGCTTAAAACACAAGACAAAGCAATACTCTCCTGTTTGGGCAGACTGATCCCAAGTTTAATGTCTCATCTAAGAGATGGCACCACTGGCAGTACAGCATTCCCGGGACCTTGAGCTCAGATTTCCAGAGTGCAAAGGTCATATCCAAGCAACAGCTGCAGTTTGCCTTTGCACCTTAGGTTAAAGTAACAACGGGAATATTTTCATATTAAATATGATAGAAAATGTGCGTTAACATTTGGAAAAAGGTAAGAGTAGACACAGCAACTGTACAATGCATTCCATGCTTGAGAAACCTTACACTATTCATTGTCTGAGCTGATGCATGAGCTGTAAACATCTGGACAAGGTGTTGCCATTCACCCACAAAGTTCTGGGCCCTTTGGGGAAGGAGAATGTGTTCATAGGGAATATTTAACCAAAACCAGAGCAAAGTTAAAAGGAAACATTGTTTTTTTTATGTCTTTTGAACTCATTAGGTAAAATGTACAAAAAAAGGATCTTCTGAGTTGATGTGTAACCAAAATGCAGTTTGAGAAATACTGTAGGTTGAAGTCATCCAATCCAGAAAGTGTCAGTGAATGGAGGAAG
>NC_057742.1:19095802-19117978 GCF_004010195.1 Chiloscyllium plagiosum
ATAGGTATGAAAAACTAAAATGTTGTTTGCTGTACTCACAGCAAAGCCAGCAAGATACAAATAAGACTCTGGTTGGTGAAAGAGGGGTTGGTTGTAATCAAAATGGAGGACAGAGATCATCCTCTGATGTTCTTAAACTCACTGTTGAGTCCTGATGGCTAGAAGGCCCAAGTGGAACATAAAGTGCTCTTCTTCCAGCTCACATTGAGCTTCATTGGAATTCTGCAGCAGGTCCAACTATAAGTGGAAGCATTGGAGCAAGATGGTTTATACAAATGGCAAGCAAGTGCAAGTTCAGATCCATTCTTATCAAGTGTCCACAAGGTTGTCACCCAGCCTCCATTTGATTTGGCCACTGTAAAGGAGATGGAATTGTGAGCAGTGAATGCAGCAGACGAGATTGTAAGAATTATCAGTAAAACTACTTCTTCTGGGAGGGAGGGGTGAGGGCATAAGTACAGGACATGGATCAGACATAGCTAGGGGCCTGTCAAGCACAATGGGAGTGAATCCTTGGTTGAGGAAAAAGGAGGTGAAAGCACCCCAGTAGAATCTGGTGCAAGTGAAAAAGATGTGATGGAACCAAATGAATGGGGGAGATTGGATTAGACATCTTGCAGAGAGCAGGGTGTGAGAAAATGCAGACAAGAAGTCTCACAGGATATTTCTCAAGTACCGTGGGGGTTGAAAGGGGGAGGGTTTTAAACTATGGTGGTTGGGGAAAGGCATCTCAACCATGGTTTATAAAAGAAATTAGGGATATTATTAGATCCAAAGAGAAAATGTATAAAATTGCAAGAAAAAGCAGCAAGCCTGAGGATTGGGAGAACTTTAGAACTCAGCAAAAGAGGACAGGAATTTTGATCAAGTGGAAGAAAATGTGTGGAAAAGAAATTGTCCCTAAAAGCTTCTATAAATATGTGAAGAGAAAAATATTAGTAAAAACTGTGGGTGGGGATTTCAATGTCCATCACCGAGACTGGGTTTATAGATGGTGTTATGATACTTGCATTTTATGTTCTTATGTGTGAATTCTAAATCATAGAATTTTGGAAGACGAGCAGCAATGCATCCAATATTTCCAGAGCCATTCCCTTTAGAACTACAAGGTCATTTGTGCCCTCTTTTGTGCAGATCAAACCAAAGCATGTGGCCAATTCTTCTGCCATTTCTTTGTTCACCATTATAATTGCCCCAGCTTCAAATTTATTGGCGTTTTTTTCAGAATAAAATAGGTTGAATCAATTAGGGAGAATCAGGTGATGAGGTGTATTCAGATTTTCAGAAAGCTTCTAATAAATTCCCATTTCAGAGATTACATGCAAGGTTAAAGTACATGGGATTGGGCATTATATACTGGCATGGATTGAGAATTAGTTCAAGCAAAGATGAAAGTGAATAGGAACATTTGTCTTGTTCAGAATGGAAAGCCATGACCTACTGGGATATCATAAGGATAGCACTTAGGCCCCAGTCATTCACAATATATATCTACAATTTGAATGAGGGAATGAAATTTAATATTTTCAATTTGCAAATGATAGAAAACTAGGAGGAATTGTGATGGGCGAGGAGGAAGTGAAGAGTCATCAAGGTGATTTAGAAAAGTTTAGAGTGAGTATCAAATACATGGCAGTTGCAGTATAACATGGATAAATTTGACGATATCCACTTTGGTTTGAACAACAGAAGAGCAGACTATTATTTCACGGATGATAGGTTGGGAAGTGCTGATGTACAAAAGGACATTGGTGTCTGTGTACAGCAATTACTAAAAGAAACTATTCAGGTGTAACAAGCACTCAGGAAGGCAAATGATATGTTGGTCTTCAAGCCAAGAGGTTTTGATTACACAAGCAAATATGTCTTGCTGTAGCTGCATAGGACTATAATAAGATCACATTAAGTATTGTGTGAAGTAATTGTGTCCTTTCCTGGGCGGGGGGGGGCGGCAGCATGGTGGCTCAGTGGATAGCACTGCTGCATCACAGCACCAGGGACCTGGGTTCAATTCCCGTCTGTGTGGAATTTGTACATTCTTCCCTGTCTGTGTGGGTTTCCTGTAGATGCTCCAGTTTCCTCCCACAATCCAAAGATGTGCAGGTCAGGTGAATAGGTCATGCTAAATTGCCCATAGTGTTAGGTGCACTAATCAGGGGTAATAATAAGTAGGGGGAACCATCACCTTGGTAGGGAATTTGACACCCTCCGAGTGAAGAAATTTTTCTCCTTATCTCAGATTGTTATTTGTCGACACCCCAGCAAGTTTGTCCAGCCATGTTCGAACTTTATACGTTATATGAGATCTTTTCTCATTCTTCTAAACTCTATGCATTCAGGCCTAGCTGACTCAAGCTCCCCTCAGATGGCAAAACTGGCATCACAAGAATCAGAGCAGTTTGGGTGGGTTACTCTTCAGAGGGTCAGTGTGGACTTAATGGGTCAAATAGCCTGTTTCCATACTGTTGGGAATCTAATCTACCCAAGAAAAGCTTTCTTGCTATCGATAGCATTTCAAGAAGACTCATTGCTCTGATTCCTGTGATGCCAGTTTTGCCATCTGAGGGGAGCTTGAGTCAACTAGGCCTGAATGCATAGAGTTTAGAAGAATGAAAAAAGATCTCATTGTAACGTATAAAGTTCAAACATGGCTGGACAAACTTGCTGGGGTGTCTACAAATAACAATCTGAGATAAGGAGAAAGATTTCTTCACTTGGAGGGTGTCAAATTCCCTACCAAGGTAATGGTTCCCACTGCATATATTTAATAAGACACATATTTCTAGACATGAAGGGAATCAAGGGATATGGTAAGTGAATGGGAAAAAAAATGTTGAGATAGAGGATCAGCCATGATCATATTGAATGCTGAAGCAAGCTTGATGTACTGAATTGCAAGAGAATCGATGTTTTGTGAGCCGAGGGGTTGGAAATAAATGGGAGAGGGGTGGGGCTGGGGGGAAGTTAGCTGAGAGTGTGATGCAGAGATGGATCTGGGGATAATGGTGATAGGTCGGAGAGGAGGGTGGGTCAGATAGGTGGGAAGGAAGATGGACAGATAGGACCGGTCATGAGGGCAGTACCGAGTTAGAAGGTTGGAACTGGGAAAAGGTAGGGGGAGGGGAAATGAGGAATCTAGTGAAGTCCACATTGATGCCATGTGGTTGGAGGGTCCCAAGGCAGAAGATGAGGTGTTCTGCCTCCAGGTTAGGGAGTGGCAATGGAGGAGGTCCAGGACCTGCATGACCTTGGCAGAGTGGGAAGGCGAGTTGAAGTATTCAGCTAGGGGGTGGTGGGGTTGCTTGGTGCAGGTGTCCCGGAGATGTTCTCTGAAGCACCCTGCAATTAGGTGTCCTGTCTCCCCAATGTAGAGGAGACTGCATCGGGAGCAACGGATACAGTAAATGACATGGGTGGAAGTGCAGCTAAACGTCTTATGGATGTGGAAGGCTTCTTTGGAGCCTTGGATGGAGGTGAGGAAGGAGGTTTGGGTGCAAGTTTTGCAATTGCTGTGGTGTCGGGAAGGTGCCGGGAGGGGAAGATGATTTGGTTGGGGGAGGGGCCTGAACCTGAGAAGGGAGTTGTGGAGGGAATGGTCTTCTTGGAAAGCAGATAGGAGTGGGGAGGGAAATATATCTCTGGTGGTGGGGTCCATTTGTAGGTGGTGGAAACGGCAGAGGATGATGCAATGTACATGAAGGTTGGTGGAGTGGAAGGTGAGGACCAGATGATTCTTTCCTTGTTGCGATTGGAGGGGTGGGGTTCAAGGCTGGAGGTGCAGGAAGTGGATGAGATGCACTGGATGGCATCATCGATCAGGTGGGAGGGGAAATTGCAGTTTTTTAAGAAAGGGGCCATCTGGTATGTTCTGTGGTTGAACTGGTCCTTCTGGGAGCAGATCCCTCACCTCAGTCCAAGGCCCCAAAAGAGCCATCCACATCCATTACAGTTTCACCTGCACTTCCACATGTCATTTACTGAATCTATTGCTCCCGATGCAGGCTCCTCTACATTGGAAAGACAGAATGCCTACTTTCAAACGCTTCAGAGAACATCTCTAGGATACCCGCCACAACCAATCCAACTGCCCTGTGGCTGAACACTTCACTCCCCCTCCCAATCCGCCAAGGACATGCACGTCCTATGCCTCTTCCATCACCACACCCTAACCATCAGACACCTGGAGGAAAAATGCCTCATCTTCCACCTTGGGACCTTCCAACCACACAGCATCAATGTGGACTTCACTAGTTTCCTCATTTCCCCTTCACCCACCTTATCCCAGTTCCAACCTTCCAACTTGGCACCACTCTCATGACCTGTCCTACCCGTTCATCTTTCTTCCCATCTATCTGCTCCACCCTTGCTCTGACCTATCACCATTAGCCCCACCTTCATCAATGTAACGTACCCTCAGCTACCTCTCCCCAGCCTCACCCCCCTCCCATTTATCTCTCAACCCCCTCAGCCCACAAGCCTCATTTCTGATGAAGGACTCTTGCCCAAAATGTCTATTCTCCTGCTCCTCGGATGCTGCCTGACCTACTGTGCTTTTCCAGCACTACACTGTCAACTCTGATCTCCAGCACCTGCAGTCCTTGCTTTCCCCTTGATGGACTGAATGACCTATTCTTGCTTCTGTTTCTTGTATTGCAAATTAACTAATTTCTACATATCAATTGTAAGAAATTTAATGACGAATTGTGATTTTCACGTTTGCTGCTAGACCATAAAGTAAAGTTTCCATGGCCCAATAGGCAATTATTCTCATTATAATGAATTTACAAAAGCAGTTTTTTATTTGTTGGACTATGTTGGAGTACATTATTGTATTAATGGCATGTAAAGATCCCTTGGTGAAAATTATACTTGATTTTTTCTGACATCCAACCCCGTTCGTAAATAGTTGTTTTCAAATGTCATTCAGTGTCCTTCTAAAAAGGTAATAAATCATTCAGTCAACAAATAATATGGCATTATTGCAAGTAGGTTAAGAAATTCATTGAATGAATCACACTTCAACACTTCAGCTGGTTACTTTTCTACAATTAATTTGATTCAGGGAATCAGGAAACGTGATCAATTGACTGTTTAAACACCTAATGATAGATGCCTTGCCTGAAAGTTAATACTGAGGGCTCTTGTAGCTCTGTTGTAGTTCCCCTGCCTCTCAGCCAGGAGGCCCAGCTTCAAATCTCAGTTATCTATAAGAATAATAGTGTGGTTATGGTAGGGGATTTTAACTTTCTAAACATAGACTGGGACTGCCATAGTGTTAAGGATTTAGATGGTGAGGAATTTGATTCAGTATGTGGATGTACCTACTAGAGAAGGTGCAAAACTTGACCTACTCTTGGAAAATAAGGCAGGGCAGGTGACTGAGGTGTCAGTGGGGGAACACTTTGGGGCCAGCGACCGTAATTCTATTAGATTTAAAATAATGATGGAAAAGGAAAGACCAGATCTAAAAGTTGACATTCTAAGTTGGAGAAAGGCCAATTTTGACGGTATTAGGCAAGAACTTTCAAAACCTGATTGGAGGCAGATGTTTGCAGGTAAAGGGACGGCTGGAAAATGGGAAGCCGATAGAAATGAGATAGCGAGAATCCAGAGAAAGTATATTCCTGTTAGGGTGAAAGGAAAGGCTGGTAGGTATAGGTAATGCTGGATGACTAAAGACATTGAGGGCTTGGTTAAGAAAAAGAAGGAAGCATATGTAAGGTTAGATCGAGTGAATCCTTAGAAGTGTATAAAGGCAGTAGAAGTATACTTAAGAGGGAAATCAGGAGGGCAAAAAGGGGACATGAATACATTAGGGACAAAAGGATAACTAGGGAGAGAATAGGGCACCTCAAAGATCAGCAAGGTGGCCTTTGTGTGGAGCTGCAGAAAATGGGGGAGATACTAAACGAGTATTTTGCATCAGTATTTACTGTGGAAAAGGATATGGAAGATATAGAAAGTAGCGAAATAGATGACACCTTGAAAAATGTTCATATTACAGAGGAGGAAGTGCTGGATGGATTAAAACACATAAAGGGGGATAAATCCCCAGGACCTGATCAGGTGTACCCTAGAACTCTGTTGGAAGCTAGAGAAGTGATTGCTGGGCCTCTTGCTGAGATATTTGTATCATCGATAGTCATAGTTGAGGTGCCAGAAGACTGGAGGTTGGCTAACGTGGTGCCACTGTTTAAGAAGGGTAGTAAGGACAAGCCAAGGAAGTATAAACCAGTGAGCCTGACCTCGGTGGTGGGCATGTTGTTGGAGGGAATCCTGAGGGACAGGATGTACATGTATTTGGAAAGGCAAGGACTGATTACAGATAGTCAACATGGTTTTGAGCATGGGAAATCATGTCTCACAAACTTGATTGAGTTTTTTGAAGAAGTAATAAAGAAGATTGATAGGGGCAGAGCAGTAGATGTGATCTATATGGACTTCAGTAAGGCGTTTGACAAGGTTCCCCATGGGAGACTGTTTAGCAAGGTTAGATCTCACGGAATAAAGGGAGAACTAGCCATTTGGATACAGAACTGGCTCAAAGCTAGAAGACAGAAGGTGGTGGTGGAGGATTGTTTGGATGGGTATATGAATAGGAAGGGTTTGGACGGATATGGGCTGGGTGCTGGCAGGTGGGACTAGATCGCGTTGGGATATCTGATCAGCATGGATGGGTTGGACCGAAGGGTCTGTTTCTATGCTGTACATCTCTATGACTCTATAAGTCTCACCTGCCCCAGAGGGGTGTTACTCTATAGAGTCATAGAGTTGCACAGCTTGGAAACATGCCCTTCTGTCCAACTCTCCATGCTGACTAGATATCCTAAACTAATCTAGTTCCAGATTGCCAGCATTTGGCTCACATACCTCTAAACCCTTCCTATTCATGCACCCATTCAGATGCCTTAAAGATCGCAGGGAGTGTATTATTTCCCCCTCCAACTCCCTACCCACCCCTTCACTGTGTGATCACGCAGCATTGTCCTCTGAGAAGGGCACTACTTGTCACTGGCCACTTGGGTGTTTCCTTTCTTCCTGGTGATGGTACATAAATAAAGATTTACACACTTGCTGTTTTTCACAAAATAAAGTTAATACTGAATGCATAGGGGCAGCTTTGATGACACTGACACTATTGACCCTAACGGTGTCTGTCAACATCCAGTTCATGGCCCAAGCCATTCCCAAGCCTCCTGACTGTGGTAATCAGCCCCGAGAATACACAAGGGATCAAGGTGGTTTAACTGTGCAGTGAGTTTCCAGGTGACAACTGTCCATCCAAATTTGCCATTAGCTCCGGATACCAAAAACTGCCTTGGGATCCTGCACTCTACAATTTGAGCTGTTTCAAGGAAATTCCTTCTGTACCCTTTAGAATACATGAAGGAGTCTCCTGCTTGAGTTGCTGCTGCTGCACACTCTCTACATCTCCACCTTTGTCCACTGTCCAGACATTCTGCCTTCCAGCTGGGGAGATCTCGAGTGGAGGACCTTCTCCCAGGAACCTCATGCCCCAATCCATCAGGGCTGTGGGAGGAGAGTGTCGCACATGGCAGACCCATAAAATAAACACATGGGCATGTTCACTGGGTGCCAGGTCATGTGTTGTTTTTGGATTCTAAGGAAGGGTCACTGAAGTCATCTGCTTTCTTTCCACAGATGTTACCAGTCTTGCTCAGCTTCACCAGCATTTTCTATTTTCGTGGTTTTTGAGGTCTGATGGACCCTGTATTTTACAGCTTAATGTTTTACTTTGGCTGATCTTATTTAATTTTTTCAAGGGGATGCTTTTAAAATTTAAGTTGCACTTCAGCTACACACCCCTAATCAATGGGCACCATTCGCAGGGGGAGGGTGTCTGGTAAATTGGAGGTCTTCCTTGTGATAATGGTCTAGGGACTAGTCAGGGAGCCATTAACAGGTCCAGGCAGCAGGCTGTGGAGGGGATCAGAGGACCCAACCACCTCCGCGGTTACATCCAAACTCAGGTGTCCAGTGAGAGGAGCATGCAATGCCCACTGGCACAATAGAGGTTTTCAGGGAGTGGGAGGTCCGGGTTTTGATTTAAATTTAATGCACTTTTGTTTGGAAGCTTCCTTTCACATTTTCACTTTTGGTTACAAGGCCCGCCAGAAACATTAATGTTTATTTAGAAGTGTAGAGGTTGTTTCTAGCTAGACTGTTGGGGCCAATTCTCGGCAATACATGTTAGAAAAGCTGTATTTCCCTTGACAATGCTGGAAGGGAATTACTCGAATTATACCAGTTTACAGGGGACTTGATTCATGTGGGGCAAGTAGAGAAACTGGGATTGTTCCCCTTACAGCAGGGATGTTCATCAAAATATTTGATCAAAACATGTAAAATTGTGAGGAATTTTATTAGTCAGGATGTAAAAATTGTATCCACTGGCAAGTTTACCCTTGAAATGTTATGACACGGTAGGCACTGGCTGAAAATGTGGGAAGAAGAGATTGAGTATTAACTTTGTAAAGGGAATTTTAATATCATTGATCAGGAATTATATTGCTGAAGGGCAGGAGATTTTATGTTTAGTTTGTTCACAGGATGTGTGTGGGTATCACTGGCTGGGCCAGCATTCATTGTCCAACTCAAATTCCTTAAGGATCAGTTAAGAGTCAACCATGTTGTTGTGGGCCTGGAGTCACTTTTAGGCCAGACCAGGTAAGGATGGCAGCTGAAGGACATTAGTGAAAAAAAGATTTTTTTTCCCTGACAATCAGCAATGGATTCATCATTTGACTTCATTCCTGAGTATGATTTTATTATTGAATATTGAAGGGCGACATGGTGGCTCAGTGGTTAGCACTGCTGTCTCACAGCACCAAAGTCCCAGGTTCGATTCCAGCCGGGTGACTGTCTGTGTGGAGTTTGCACATTCTCCCCCTATCTGGGTGGGTTTCCTCCGGTTCTCCAGTTTCCTCCTGCAGTCCAAACATGTGCAGGTAAGGTGAATTGGCCATTCTAAATTGCCCATAGTGCTAGGTGCATTAGTCGGAGGGAAATGGGTCTGGGTGGGTTACTCTTTGGAGGGTCGGTGTGAACTGGTTAGGTTGAAGGGCCTGTTTCCACACTGTAGGGAATCTAATCTAATCAAATTTCACTGCCTGCTATTGGCAGGATTGTACAGTCATTGTAACGAGGTCAGACAGGTGGCTATCACAGAATATGAGCTCTTTGACTGGGGCTGTTAACCTGGTACAAGGGGAGCTGTATATGTACCAGATAAGGAGTGTCAGACATCCTGTTCACTCTGAGAGCTTGCTCTGAGGGAGCTGGATCCGTGTCAAGAAATTTCCACTCGACTGTGTCAGCAAGAGTCCACCTCGCAGATGCAGCCACCATCGATGCCGCCTGGCTTTACACCGGGCTCAAACTCGCCTCCACTGCCATGACTCTGCACTGGACACAGATGCCGTGGGGAACCCAAACCCATCTCCGCTGCAGCGACCATTGGTCAGCGGTGGGCCCACCTCATTGATGCAGAAGCCACCGCGCTCCCAACCTCATCTCTGATGCCTCTGCCAAGAGTCCATGCTGGGCTCATTTTACTGTTGATGATGATGCTGTCACCGTGACTGAGCTCTTTGCAAGAGGTAAGTAAAAAGAAGAAAAACAAGAGGAGTAAAAAAGAAAAGCAGACGGTGTGGACTCAGGGATATTACTCTATCTACAGCATTCTACTCCAAGCTAGAGCTGCCGGAGATAGATTCCACAGATACACAATGGAATGCAGGTGTACACGTGTCAGATTCCATGCCATTTCTCCACTGTCCATGCCTTTCCCTCTCTTTACCTTTTGGAATATTCCTCGCTCATTTCTCCCATGGCGGGCAGTTTTAATGCACCATACTCACTGTCGTCTTGGAAGTGAAGTTCTAAATGCATTTTGGTGAAGAGGATGACGGGATACCAGCCTCAGTGGCGTTATTTCAGATTTGAACCCAGAACATTACCTGGGTCTCTGGATTAATTGTCTAGTGATGACACCACAAGCATCACTTCCTCAGGCCAAATGTCACTAATTAGGTAGCTGTTTCAAAGAGTTGGCACTGGTATGGTAGGCTGAATGGTCTCTTGCTGCACTTTCAGAAGACTTGTATCATAAACTATTGAACAACGTATTCATTCCCTCTGATTTACAGATTCTAATTATGTGAAAGCAGATCTTGCCCCCTCCCACAACGGCCAAGATGGAAGTCACCACCGCCGGCTTTTAAAAATTGAGGGATTTGCTATAGAGGGATCACTTAAAGCATTCTGACTGAAATGGATTTTTTCTTAACAAGACCTTGAAGATGAGCAAGAGGTTACTGTTTGGAGCATGAGACGAAGGACTGGCCATAATTAGTGGCAGATGACAAGGGAAAGAGGAATGCCAAGCCTACCTTTTGGCTGGCATTTATGTGAGGTGGGTGAGGAAGTAATGTTTCTCAGCTGGTATTAGGGATGGATGCTAAGATCAAGTCACACAGAACAGCAGTTGTCCCACTTGTAGAACAGACCCAGCACAGTTAGCTACACAGTTATATATGATCAGAAAGGGGTTGATGAAAGACAAGTTCAAGTCTATTTTTTCCTCTGGGCTTCCTCACCACTTGCTGCAGACTCTAACTAGAAGTAATAAGACCATAAGGCCATAAGAAATAGAAGTAAGGCCATTCAGCTCATCAAGTCTACTCTGCCATTTAATCATGGCTATAGGCATTTCAACACCATTTACCTGCAATGTCCTTTAGCACTTGGCCAGATTGGTCAGTAGTGGAGCTCCTGAGCTAATTTTGGTGGTGAAAATTGGAATCCCCTAAATAGAGTACATTGTGTGCCCTTGTCTTGCTTGGTGATACTTAGTTTGGATTTCACCCTCACAAGCTGATAATGTGTTGCTGGAAAAGCGCAGCAGGTCAGGCAGCATCCAAGGAACAGGAGAATTGACGTTTCGGGCATAAGCCCTTCTTCAGGAAGCCCTTCTCCTTTCACCCTCACAACCCAGCTCCTCACTGTCACCCTGGTCAAAATGCAGAAACAAAGAGATAAAATCCAGAGGTGAGGGGAGAGAAAGGCTGCCCTTAATATCAATGTAACATTCAAACAAATTTGGCATCAAGGAGCCTAGCCAAAAAGAGTCAACGGGAAGTAAGGGAAAGACTCTCATTGGTTAGAATAATTTCTAGTACAGAGGAAGACAGTTGTGGTTGGTGGAGGCCGGGACCTCTCTACAGGAGTTCCCCAGGGTAGTGTCCTAGGTCAAACCATCTTTAGCTGCTTCATCAATGACCTTCCCTGCATCATAAGGTCAGAAGTCATGATCTCACATGTTCAGCACCCATTCTGAACTCCTTAGATACTGAAGCAGTTGATATTCAGATGCAGGAAGATTTGGACAAACTGTGTTCTTGATCTAATAAGTATCCAGTAACAATTATGCTGCACAAGTACCAGGGAGTGACCATTTTCAACAAAGAAGAAGCGAACTACCTCTGAGCTTAACCTTCAAGACATTTCTGTCCCTGAAACCCCCATGTTCAACATCCTGGGGGTTGTCCAAAAACTGGAATGGACCAACTATATCAATACTGCGGCTATAACACAGCAGGTCAGAGACTAGAAATTCTGTGGCAGGTAACTCACCTCCTGTCTCCTGATGCTTACTCAGCATCTACAAGGCATACATCAGTGGCATGGTGGCTCAGTGGTTAGCACCACTCCCTCGCAGCGCCAGGGACCCAGGTTTGATTCCAGCCTCGGGTGACTGTCTGTGTGTAGTTTGCACATTCTCCCTATGTCTGCGTGGGTTCCCTCTAGGTGATCGGTTTCCTCCCACAGTCCAAAGATGTACTGGTTAGGTGAATTGGCCATGCCCACCGTGTTAGGTACATTAGTCAGAAGGAAATGGGTCGGTGTGGACTGGTTGGGCCGAAGGGCCTGTTTCCACACTGTAGGGAATCTAATCTAATCTATCAGGAGTGTGATAAAATATTCCCCTCTTGCCTGGATGGTGGCATCTCTAAAAACACTTAAGAAACTCGAAACAACCAGGACAAAACATCCCACTTGATTAGCACCCTATTCACCAAACAGTAGCAGCAGTGAGTACCATTAGAAGATTTGCTGTACCAAATCACTAAGGGTCCTTTGACCTTCTAAACCTATGATCTCCATCTCCTAGACGGACAAGGACAGCAGATGCATGGGAGCACCTCTATCTGCAATACCCCTCCAAGCCACTCACCATCTTCACTTGGAACTATATCCCTGTTCCACTTTAAAATCCTGGGATTTTCTCCCCAATAGCATCAGATGCACCTGTACCTCAGGGGCTGCATAGATTCAGAAAGGCATCAATACCTTCTCAAGGACAATTAGGGATGAGTAGTTGGTCCATCCAAACTAAAAAGAACTGGATGGGCTTGTGAATAGAAATTTTGCTTGTTTGGTGGATTAACATCAACACAGGTTTGTTGGGCTGAACATCTTATCATTTGATAGATTAGTTTAAATTCTAATTTTAAGTGAGAAAAGTACTATAGAGCTGATCCCTAGAAGCTTAATGGAGGAATATAACTTGAGAATATCTCTAGAATACTTCAGGCAATTTAAAACTGTAAGGGAGTGCTAATAACCAGGATTTTAATTCAGATAAAATAGCTCTGAGTCGAAAAAACGTATTGGATTGCTTTCAAAGTATACAAAGTGATTTTATCAGAAACAAATTAAAGAGGATATTTTATATAATTCCTGTGATGGGGAGCAATTTGTATTTTATTGACAGGCATTAAGCTGATTCGAGCATCAAAATATTTGTAACTTCAATACTTAGTGGATTTTTTTGACTCAATATTAGCTTGAAGTAATTTCACTTTTGACGTAAGGTGAATGAATGCGCAATTGTTAGGAAGTTTGTGTAGTGCTGGCTGTATTATTTCAAGCAATGCAAAGAAATTTCCTACTGAAAGCAATTAATTCAAATAGCACCTCTACCCCCTGGAATACATCAGCAATGTATTGTACAAAAACCAGCTGACTCGCTCCTTCTGTCAAAGCGTATGTTGAAATATTAACAACTCCCCAGCTCAGGAGTTTTCACAATCTTCTTTAAACATACAAGATAAATAATTTGCAGAGAATGCATTTAACAAGTGGCACACAAATAGTCGAACACGGTTTATATTCAAATCCACCACACAGTGAGAAAATGCCATACTGTGTTACCAGCCATGGCTTTATTTCTAAGGCACTTGCTTGCCTAAGACAGAAGGTTATACTTTCTCGTTTCTATCGCAAGGTTTGTGAACAAAATTGATGCTGATTCTCCAACACCATGAATGCTGCACTGTTGAAGGCACCATCCTTTTGGTGAGATATTAAACTGAGTACATTTCAGGTCCAAGCTCACAACACTATTTGAAGAGTAAGTAAGCTCTTTAAAGTTTTCCTAAGTAATATTTATGCCTCAAATCTGCATTGCTAAAATTAATGAGCAGTTAACAGGGAGGCAATGGTCGAGAGGTATTATTGCTGGACTGTTAATGGAGATCCAGATAATGTTCTGGAGACCAGGGTTCAAATCCCGCTCCAAGTCAGATGGTGGAATTTGAATTCAATAAATATCTGGATTTAAGAGTCTAATGATGACATTGAATCCATTGTTGGTTGTTGGGAAACACTCATCTGGCTCACTAATGTCCTTCTGGGAAGGAAACTGGCATCCTTACTTAGAATGGCCTACATGGACTCCAGATCCATAGCAATGTGATTGATTCCAAACTATCCTCTAGGTAATTAGGGATGAGCAATAAATACTGGCCTAGCCAGCAACACCCTCATCCCATAAGTGAATTTGGTGTATGCAAATTGTCTGTGGTATTTCCTGTTTGTAGTAGTGACTAGCTTTCAAAACTAATTCATGAGCTGTGAAGCACATTAGAAAGCTCTGAAATCATGAAGGGCACTGCATAAATGCCAGATCTTTCAATGTTGTGTAGTCATTACTCCCCAGGAAATAAACATTTAATTTCACAGAAGCACAGACATCCTTTTGCAAAGTTGATTCATCCATCAAACTTTAATTGCACATAAACATCTTTACAATACAAACAAAAGATTCTTCTGAGAAAGACCCCACATTTTGATTCTTGATTGCCATATATTATATTTAACAATAAATTATGTACAATTGTCTGCCACATAAAAAGCTTCAATGGTTTCTCAATGCATGAAAAAGGTTTGCATGCAGTGATCCTTTTGGTTTGGTGTAGTCTTCACATAATTCTTTAGAAGTCAGGTCCTTCTGCACCATAATTAAAACGCAAAGACACAAAAGGTAGACAAGGTACAAAGAGATGGGATCACCACATCAAAGAATCATCGTATCTGTGGAAAGTGATAATGAAGCTGATAAAAATAATTGAGTATATGCATTAGATTTTACTATATTTTTTTTTAATGAGGGAAACAGTAAAAAAGCCAATTTTTTTACTAAGATGCATTGTAAGATTTTCAAGACTATGCAGGATTTTTGTCTGGCGTATAGATTAACTTGCTCTTGTTCATTATTGAGAAAACAATTTTATGAATGCAAATTTGACATTATGGCCAAATTACAGGGTAAGCGTAATAATTTCAATTACGCTGAGAATTACTGGAAAATAAGCAACAGTCTAACAAAATGTTATGGGCATGTATACCACTGACATGTTTTTATATTTCGATTGCTATCTTCCTTGACTTTAAAAGTCAGTTACACGATAGAGCATGTAAGCCCAAAACTCTGTCTAGTTGAAAAAGCTATCAATTTAAAATATTTTAATTAGGTATAATTAATTTCATTTTAAGGAGGTAGATATGATTGTCTATACCAAACTCCCATTATGCCATTTTACATGAACTCCTGTTCTTTGTAACTTCACTGTATTTGAATCATGACTCATCCAACTAACATTCATTCATTCTCAGTACCTCAAGGAACTTATGTTACCCAGCCATTATTCCTTGACTTATTTGTTATTTCTCCAACAACTTTTACCCACAGTGTGCTCTTCATTTGGGATTCTCAATAAAATAAAATGTAATTTTCTTCTCAACATTTTCCTGGAAGTTGACCTTTTGTTTCTTCAATTATTTTGATAAAATATAGCAGTGTCCATTATTTTAGAGCTCTGTGAACCCATCAAACTAGGAATTCACAAGGGGTTAGAAAACAAGAGAAAAGAGGAGAAAAAGAATCAGAGCAAATAAGAAATGAGAATAAAAACTGGATTCTAGAAAAGGTGAATAATTAAGAGTTGAGATTGAGTTAGAAAGTAACATCACAAAGCATGCAAGAATGATTAACTATGCTAATTTAGCGTACAAATACACAGCAATGAAATTAAATATAAAATCTTATTCTTTAATCTTAATATGGGTTCACATTCAAATTTTTTCAGTTTAGTCCATATATTTATCATCAAAAATGTGATTACGTCAAATGAACTGTTAAATTAATATAGATACATGAAACTGGATGAGTCCTAATTGAGCTTCAGTTGAATTAGCAAATTTGTTTTTCAATTCTAAGACAAAGTGATTTTTTTTTTTAAGCTGTGAGAATCTCCTGAAGCTGTAATCAGTAATGGTTACTGGTGTCATTTGAAGTTTAAATTGACTGGAATCTGAATTTTGAAACACTGGCCAAGGTTTAATTTGGATATCTGGGATTTCACACACAAATGGGAGACCACTTAAGATCCTTGACTGGGCTTGGGTGGGAGACGCATCCACAAGTGTTCCCATCCTGGAGTTAACCAAAGTGAGGTAGGAAGGTGATGGGATTGCCAACCTGTATTTTCCAAACTAATCAATGGCTCACCTACCACCTCAATTCCCCTGACAAGGCGATGTTGGGGAAGGGATAGAGGTATTAAGTTCCACCAACATAGACTGATCAGCAACCAGCATTTCAGAAAGAGTTAGCATCTCAATTCTACTACCAGGTAACACAATATGATATAGAAATGCAGTCTTGCATATTGGGGTTATTAGCTAAATCCTAACAATCAGCTACCAAAGTGCTATTTTAAGAAACAATCTCATTAAGCAAATTAATTATAATATAAAATAATACAATTTACAGCTTTTAATATCATTACTCATTGCTGAATCATTGTCACCTTAATGGACCTTACAATATTCTATTTTATTGATTAATGAACAACAGCTATTTTGAGCTCTGTTGAACTGAACAGAAAAACACTGCACACATTGTTCTGTGAGGAAGAAGAATGATGCATGTGTCTTTCCACCTCCAGCCCTTCAAATATTTCCCTATGTCAAAGTTTTGAAAAGCTAGTCTAATCAAACATTAATTTGGCAACTACTCCTGACACCCTGTTTTCGAGAAGGTTGGGTTTTATTAATGTAAAAACAGATTCATTCTAGTCCTAATCACTCAGCAGAAACTGAAAAGAGTGATCAGTTAAAAATAATTATGTCTAACTTCATGAAATTCCTCCCATATCTGATACAAACTGCAGCTGTGGACAGAAGTCTCATGCATTTTTGCCAATTTGGGTGCAATTACATTAAGTGCCTGTTGGCATTTCAAACAGGATCTGAGTGGGAAAGTCCACAGTTTTCTCTAATTAGCATGCTTTTTTGATCATCAATTGGTTATTTGCATTTGGTGGGAAGGTTAATAAATTTTGCAGCTGCCAACCTTCTGTGTTATGTGTGTGTGCGCATGGGGAGGGGGGGTGTCCTTCAAGATGGGTGAGGTGATCATACAATCCATTTTACTTGCAGCCTAGCCAAACAAACATCCAACAGGTGTGTGTAATGTCCAGTGTGTCCTCCTCCCTGTTTGCTTTTACATCCAGCTTTGTCTTGCCAGAATATTTGATTATAATAGACTTTGTGCATTTGTTCAAGTAATTTAAAGTAAATAGTTGTGACCCCAGCATTCCACATGGCACCTAATCTTTTGATTCACCTTAATGCATTTGCTTGTCTCAACAAAGTCCAATAAATTTGACAAATTCAATTCCCTTTCATAAGGCAATGTTGACATTGCTTGATTTTGTGATGAAGTTTCTTCATGGGAATGGTTAAGGCCAACAGTCTACTAGGTGGACCAATGATGCAAAAAAAGAATTTGCTGGAAAAGCTCAGCAGGTCTGGCTGAACCTGCAGAGAGAAATCAGGGTTAATGTTTTGGATTGAGTGACCCTTCCTCAGAACCAATGATGCACATGTGCCGAATTAGAATGCTGCAGTGCTATGTCATTACAATGCTGTAACTGCCTTTAATAGAGATGGCTCTGCTAATATATTTCACTGGATAGAAACTCAAGAGTAGCCCTTGCAATATTAAATATTCTGATCACAAATGTTTTAATCCTCTGGACTGTGAGAATGGAGCCTTCTAGTCACCCTATAGTAGTTCATATTATATCCTTCAAATGCAAATGAGATTGTTTCTTAAAATAGCACTTTGGTAGCTGATTGTTAGGATTTAGCTAATAACTCCACTATCACATCTTGCCTCTACCAGCACGTGAGGAAAGAAAATAAAATTAAATTTGATTCTTTCTCAGTCAACAATGTTTCCATGTTTACAAAGAAATAGAATGTAATCTAATGAGGGTTCATTTAAGAGGATCTAGAATGTAATTTAATGAGGGTTAAACCAGAAACTGGAAGGCAGGAAACCTTCCTGTGAAGTGGGTACTGAGGTGTAGTGGGTTAGAAGGTTTACAAGCAAATGCTTTTATGACTATGAAGCCTAAATCCATACGAATAACTACAAAGGTTGCATTATTTTATGCTGAACATTTTCTAGCCTGTTATGCTAGCAGCTATTAGTTAAGATCATCTGATCCCGTCTGCACATGTGTAAAATGGTGTCACATGATAGGATCACAAACTCCATTTGTAGATATTCAGCCACTGCTTTGTTTGAATGGATTTCAACACTTTTCCCAGTAACTGACATTGGGTGAATTGGCTTATAGTTTCCTGTTTCTGTCTCCTTTAAGAACAGCAGCACATTTGCTGATTGCCAATCCACTGGCACTTTTCTAGAAGCTCTAACATTTTTGGAAAGTTACAACAAATACATCCATTTTCCCTGCAGCCATTTATTTTAAGATTATTTGATTCGGGGTCTCAGGGCCAAGGGAATTATTGCCCAGTCTCATTTTTATACTTTCCCCTCCATTTTGCCCATTAATTTTCCTGTACTATTGGGATACTTTTAGCATCATATACCATGAAACAGATGCAAAATACTTGCTCAAAGTCTCTGCTATTTTCTTAATTCCCCATTCTTATTTTCTAAGGGGTCAATGTTTACCTCAACTATTTTTTCTATTACTTTTCTTCGTGATTTTCTCTCAACATCTGATTTCTCCTCGTTTTTGAACTTCTCATCAACCTTTTCTGGTTTCTAAAATATTCACAATCATCAGGCCTACCATGAATCTTCACAACATTAAACACCTTTTCTATCAACTTAATATTCCCATCCTGCCCATTACAGTCAACATACAGCAATATCAAACCTTTTACTTTACCAATGTGCTAATTTTTGTCATTTTACGTTATTCTCCAGTTGAAAAGAATAATCTTGTACTATTGAATTGATGAAGAACTTCGAAACAAAAAGATAGTGAATCATCTTTGCAGGTTTTACATTAATTATGGAGTAGATCTGCATGCACAAACAAGTTCCTATCATTTCCCTGTAGGACACTGAGGACCAAACATGAGAAACACTGTTCCAAACTATATTTACCTTGACCTCCCAATGTGATCCCTGCTATCATCAAAGAGGGAATCTGACAAAGCTTCCGGACTATCTCTCTTCCCATATCTATTGGAGAGAGAGGGAAAAAAAACAAGTCAAATGCTAAAATTTTAATTTTCTTTGTTTAATAAGCAACAGAATTTCAAAATACATGTAAGCGCTTACTTTATGAACTACTAAAATTAGAATAGGAATTCTCACAGATTTCCAACAACATGTATCCATATATCTTAATCAATATGAACATTAGTAAGTGGGAAATGTATATCTTTTCATTTATCTTAACTGCCTTTGCATATATTTAGAAGAATATGAATTCTTATTAAAGGCAGAGGATTCATAATGAGAAATAGAGACTGAATAATTATCCAAATCCACAACCAAAAGACTCAAAATGCCAGCTGCAAGTTAGTTGTTAACCATTTCCCCAGCATTCTAATAAAACATTTTTTCCACCTTCAACCTACATATTGTTTGCAATACAGAATGTAATGAAGTAACCAAGTATCAAATGTGGTTGGAACATAGAACGATACAGCACAGAACAGGCCCTTCGACCTGTGAACTATTATAAGTTCATACCCCTACTCTATCCCACCATCATCTATGTGCTTATCCATGGATTGTTTAAATCTCCCTAATGTGGCTGAGTTAACTCATATTTGTAGCACATAGTATGTGGGTGCAATATCTGTAAATGAACAAGAATATTGTTGAAACTAAACAATTTTCTTATTGAAAAAAGTTGTTACAATGACACTTCCTCTGTGAATGTTTTGGAGGATTTTAAGGCAGATGACGAAATGTTTTACCAGAGTTTACAGTCTGAACCAGGCTAATTAGTTTTGTCAATGTTTCTTATGCTTCAAACAAGCCTTCTCCCACTCTGCCTTTTCTCATTCTTTCATCTTATCATTCTATTCCTTTCTTCCTTGCCTATTTCTTTAGCTTCCCTTTTAATATACAAATTCAAGCTAACTCAATTATTCTAGTTCCAAATTCTCACCATTTTCTTGCAAAAGAATTGTCTTCCATCAAATGCTTTAAGGAGTCCTTGAAAGTTTGAACTTTATACACATCTTGGCAACCAATTGATCAAAAATAAATATCGCATAGTGAGAGAAATATTCTGGATTTACTTTTGGGAAACATTTTATTAATGGTCTCCAGGAATTGTAATGAATTGGATTGATATTTTTAATCAACTTGCTCAGACATGTTATTTAAACAGCTCTAGCACAGATGGGATTTGAATACAAACCACCTGGTACTGACACATGGACACTGTCACAAGAGTCCTCATAATGGATTAGATTACCCTTTTGATTGTGCATGGTCTACTTGAGGAATAGTGCTGAAAATGTGTTGCTGGAAAAGCGCAGCAGGTCAGGCAGCATCCAAGGAGCAGGAGAATCGACATTTCGGGCATGAGCCCTTCTTCATGCCCGAAACGTCGATTCTCCTGTTCCTTGGATGCTGCCTGACCAGCTGCACTTTTCCAGCAACACATTTTCAGCTCTGATCTCCAGCATCTGCAGTCCTCACTTTCTCCTACTTGAGGAATAGACTTGCTTAGATAATATTTTCATATTCCATGCTTTTATTATTCTTCCCCTGTCTTAAAAGGGAGACCTTTTATTATTAAGCTGTGTCCTCCTAGTTCTAGTCTTGTCCACAAGAAGAAACATCCATCTGGTATTTCCATATTAAGCCTCCACATACTTCTGGTAGTGTGGCAACCAGACATGTATGCAATATTCCAAATGTGGCCTAACTAAAGTTCTATACAGCTACACTATGACTTGCCAATTTTTATACTCCATGGTAGTTATATTCTATCCTTGGGGCTGGCCATTGCTCAGCATGAAAATAAACATACAAATTCAGACCAATACTCCCTACTTATCTGGATGAGAACAGCTCCAACAACACCAGGAAGCTTAAAACCATCTAAGACACAGCAGAATGGAATCACATCCACAAACATTCACTCCCTCCACAACCACCGCAAACAGTAGCAGGGGTGGTGCATCATCTACAAGATTAGATTACATTACAGTGTGGAAACAGGCCGGGAATTGAACCCGGGTCTCTGGCGCTGTGAGGCAGCAGTGCTAACCACTGTGCCGCCCACAATAAATTCGTTGAGGTTCATAGACAAAACTTTCTGAACCATGGCTACTTCCATCTAGAAAAATAGCAGTTATATGAAAACACCTCCACCTGCAATTACACCCCCAAGCCTCTCACTATCCTGACATGAGAATATATCAGTGTTTCTTCATTGCTGCTGGTTCAAAAACCTGGAACGCCTTCCCTAACAGAACTGTGGGTCTACATACAGTGACTTGAAAACAGAAGGCAGCTTACATCCACCTTCTCCAGGGCAACTAGCAATGCTAAATAAATGCCTAGCCACTGATGCCCATATCATATGAAAAAAATTAAAAGGAAAGACAATCCAGAGACCTTTATGTTTTGGAAATTCAGAGCTGAATTAGTTTAAAAGCATGCAGTGCATCCTGAATTACTGTTAAAATCATTTACTTCATCAAATCCCAGAACAACTAAATTGTAAATGACGGATGATGAATTTAATGGTGAGTTTGAGGACAGCTCACAGCAGGCTATATTGTTGAGAAGATAGATGGAGTATAAAGGAAATTGTCTTGTTTTAATTTATCTGAGTGTTTGCTGAGAGTTAGTTGCAGCTTTGGACCTTATGCAGTTTGCAGCTAACTGAAGAAAGATAGCCAAACTATAAAATCACAGTTAGTCAGGCCTGCTCTGTAAGAGAGTAGAAACCTAACTTCCTCATTCAAGGCATAGAATGTGGAACTTAATCTCAGCTTGAATTTAATGAGGAAATAGGAACTGGAGGATTGCTTTGTTTAAAAATAGTGGAAGAATCAACACTGGTCCCAATAAGTTATAACAGTAAAGAAAGCAACAAGCAGGTTAGTTGAAAGTACTGAAGAACAATTTGCACAGACAACTGAGCCATTCCTCGTCAAAAGATGGTAAATTTAAGTTTTACCTCTGAGAATAATGGGACTGATGAGAATTCTCCAGATGACTGGGAGGGGGATGGTGATTTTGGTGATGGTGACCACAGTTCTGTGACTTTCACCTTGGTTATGGAGAGAGATAGGTGCGTGCAACAGGGTAGGTTTTACAATTAGGGGAAGGGTAAATACGATGCTGTAAGACAGGATCTGAGGAGCATAAGTTGGGAGCATAGGCTGTCAGGGAAGGATGTCGTGGAAATGTGGAACTTTTTAGATTTAGATTAGATTAGATTACTTACAGTGTGGAAACAGGCCCTTCGGCCCAACAAGTCCACACCGACCCGCCGAAGCACAACCCAC